>NC_134828.1:7655678-7816088 GCF_004210375.1 Tachypleus tridentatus
TTTTTATTTTCCTTGAAAATAAATATAAAAAAAAACGTAAAAAGAAACAAAAACGAAAACATTTCAAGAAGACATTCTCGTTTGTTAAATAGATATGTGATTGGCAAATCGTAGCCTTGTTTTTAGAATACATGTAGTAATAACAACGATTTTAATATATATGTAAAATATATTCATAAAATATTTACGTAAAAAATTTTCTCAACCCAAACGAGCTGTGTTTACATGTACCTTTTTCTCTACAAGTCGGTTTTTTCGACATCACTAACGATTTTAATGTATAACTTTCTACAAGCAATTTAAAAGTACTAGTAAATGCCGAATATGATACTTCTGCACGTTTCCTTAACATTAATAGTTATTTATGGTAATTAGTGCCACAAAAATAATGTTAAGAAGGATTTTATTTGCTTTCTTGTCTTAGAGTAAATCTTTTTGCGTTCTGGCCACAACGAGGAATCGAACCAAAGTTTGTCGTTATAACTCTATCAACTTACCGCTGGGATACTTTCTAAAAACTACACGATTGACAATTTAGGTCATCCCATATTAAAACTAATATCACAATATTATTTTATATTTGTAGTTATCCCAGAAAACTCGGTAAACCTTATTTGGCCTCGTTGCCATTGGATACATCATTCACCTCTAAGTGTAACAAGCTGCACTTGTCACAAAATGAAAAGCGCCACCTGATTAAAAATTGTATATTTATATATTTTGATGAGGTAAAAATAGGTGTTGTCATAATGGATTAAGTTTAGCATAAAACACGATTAATTAACATAAACAGGTATTCATTTTGAAATATGTAAAATAGGAATATTCCATTTATTATCAAATATGAAATTTAGTTATCCAACCATATGTCAGTTTTACCAGTTAATGTGTCAGAGAAAAAAAACGTTACTTTTAACTGATACGTTTCGTGCAGCGAAGCCTAACTGCTATAAAACTGGCGCATGGCACACGTTCACAACAATAGTATTCAGAAACAAGTATTTTGTCACTGTTCACATCTATTAAATACATGTAGAAAGTAATGTAAGAACGTGCTATGTGAGGTTTTGGATGAAATACCAGCAACCCTGGTCAAACTACGTCATGTTACGACGGCCGCTGCGACTAATTTCCACTCAGCTGTGAACCACAAGGTCAAAAGAGTTTTGCCATTACTCGAACAGAGCAGCAAGTTCACTTGACTGTCTAACTTCCCGCTGTTCCTACCTCTGACACGCTCTGAGCGGCGACTATTGCCACATAGGCGCACCATGATACCGTGCGGAACGACCCTTACATCTAGCAATTCGGGAACGTGACAAGCCCCTTGTGGCCATGGCGGCTTCACTCAAAGACGAGCTCACGGCGCAGCTGTACGTGTTCTCTGTGTGGGACGTTACGAACTCCGTGCGGTCGGGATAACCCGCTGTCACTGGGAGTGCTCCATTTAAACATGATGTAGTGCGAAGGCCCGCAGTCGCCATGTCAAGTACCCACAGCCCAGGTGACACTCAGTCGAGCCGACAACTTGTTAGTGGCATTGAACGTGCTAACTAACTCTCTATAACCCAGCCATAGCTATGGAGTCGAGCAGATGTAAACAGGTACGGGTAATTAGGGCGTTGATATTATCGATAATGTAAAACTATTACTCGGGTAAGCCTTGCATTCAACCAGTTCAAACAACACGAACAATTTGTTTCAACTTAACTAAAATATTTATATTTAAGTTAAACCGCGCACTAAATTGATGATTGTGTGAGTCAAGCATTAGGAAATATAAATGTGTGGGGCATTTACAACATTTCTACAGACCAAAAACAACACCCGCGTCACTTACCTCTGTATTAACACAGAGTGGAGCTCGTCTGTATTGTCCTGCCAACTTGGTGATACATAAACCAAGAATCTGAAGAAAAAAAAATAAAAAACAGTAATATTACGAAACAGGTTGGGAAAAATTAAATATCCTCTTCTTACTTCCAGTAATCCGGGCCAACTGAATATTAAAAACAAATATTTGAGAACAAAAGTATTAAACAGATGTAATATTTACATACGAGCATTTGATAGTTATTAAATATTCGTATAAAACTTTTACTAATAACAGTAATGTAATAGTACACACAAAATTAAAAGAAGACCAGCATTTAGAATCATTACAATTAACGAGTTCCCCATTACAAGATCTGAAAACGTTTACTTAGATGTAACGCTGCATGCAAAATCACACAAACTTCAAAGAACTATGACATCTAAAAATTCGGTGCGAATAAACAGCGTTCGATAATACAGGGCCTGCTGATGATAAAATCACTTTCCATTTTTCTTAAATCTTTATAAATGTAAATAAAATAATTGTAATATATTTCAACAACATTCGGACAACCTTTTATGACTGTGAAATGAGTGAAAACGTTCTAAATAAATTTCACAGAATTCTTAATAAGCCGGTAACTTATTCGATGCAGCCCGAAAGGTCCGGACTACCTGACTCGCAGCCTGAAGTTGGTTGTGAACTCATGCACCCCGCACAAAGCAACGACGGAGACAGAACTTCGAGAAAATCATAAGCAAACATGCTTACCAGTATGCTGAGTGTTTTAGGGGACATGAAGCCATGTAGCCCTTCTGCCATTATTAGCAGACCGTCTGTTGAAACAGTCGGATGGAGTTAGTTTTCTCATGGGGCAAACGTTCCCGCCGAACCACAACCATCGTCAGGCCTAAATCACCACAGCACTGCAGTCTAACGCTCATTCCCGAAACTTAGCTGTTCGACAAAGCGTGTAAAGTCGTCGCTTCCTGATTGGCTGATACCTTATCCATTCAGCAAGCCCTGCCAAGATGAAATACGTTCGCGCGCTTAGTATACAAACCTTAAGTGTTTATTACGAAGATGGAACTTGCTGAGGCAAATTAAAAGTACCAAAAAGAGCAGTAAGTAATTTTCATTATTTGATTTTTACTGACGTAGCTTCTGTAATAGGTTTACAGAAGTTTCATAATCAATTCTAGCCTCAACTTTTCTAAACTGGCAGAGTGAGGGGGGGAGGTATAAACAAAATTTAAATTAGATTAATGGACTTGGTGGACTACGACATTTCAGGGGACCCGAACCCATTTCTCTGCTCACCGCTAACAACACACTTGTAACGATCAGCTGTTATTGTGCTACATCAAACACAATAACGGTCAAATTCCAAAATAATCAAAATATATTTATGTAGAAAAGATAATATAAAAATAACCTTGTTGATAAAAACAGACAATTTCCTGTAAAATAATGTGCTGGAAACACCAAATCATCGATTTATCAAACACCTTAAATTATGTCATAAAAACATCTGAGTGTTACATCGTGAATCCTATAGTCACAAAGAGCCTATAAACAAAGTTCTAATTTGTATTTGTAAAATAAAAACTTAGGTCCTAAAACCTGTTGAGAGACATTCTGTATATCTGTCATTTACCTGTCTATTGACGAACGTAGAAAAGTAAAAACATTCTACTTTTCAATTGTTGAAACATTGTTAATGAGTATTATGGTTTATTGTATAAAGCCTAAACACGAAAGACATTGAAGGATTATTTAATTATTAATACATTATTTTATATATGGTTATTTAGTTAAATGCTACATAGGATAACTCTCTTTAGTTATATGTTGCAAACCAAAACATTTTTAAAAAGTTGTCAATTTGATAAACATGGTTTACTATTGTGAAGCTGAATTTCATTAGTTAGATTTATTTCTTATATATTTGTTTAATTTCACACAAAGTTCTTCTAGTCTCCTTAATTATGAGATGGTGGACAAGTCAGAACGGAACTACTTAACACCACACACCGCCAACTCTTGGTCTACTCTTTAATAGGATTGATCGATACATCATAACGCTTCATGTCTGAAACGGTGAACATGTTCTGTGACGGGATTCGAATCTGCAATCCACAGTTTGCGAGCTCAATGCCCCAATCACCAAACCATATTTAATTGTTAACTATATATTTTACAAATCGTTTATTAGTTATGCATAAAGTTGAAGATGGATAATTTCATAGTTTGAAGCTGAAGGTGGAATAATTTCATTGTTAAAACTTGAAGGTGGAGTAATTTCATTGTTTAGAGTTGAAGGTGGAATAATTTGATGTTTAAACTTGAAGATCGAGTAATTTCGTTGTTTAAAATTGAAGATGGGAATAATTTCATTGTTAAAACTTGAAAGTGGAGTAATTTCATAGTTTGAAGCTGAAGATCGAGTAATTTCATTGTTAAAACTTGAAGGTTGAATAATTTCATTGTTTAAAGTTAAAGATGGGAATAATTTCATTGTTAAAACTTGAAAGTGGAGTAATTTCATTGTTAAAACTTGAAAGTGGAGTAATTTCATTGTTAAAACTTGAAAGTGGAATAATTTCATAGTTTGAAGCTGAAGATCGAGTAATTTCATTGTTAAAACTTGAAAGTGGAGTAATTTCATTGTTAAAACTTGAAAGTGGAGTAATTTCATTGTTAAAACTTGAAAGTGGAATAATTTCATAGTTTGAAGCTGAAGATCGAGTAATTTCATTGTTAAAATTTGAAGGTGGAATAATTTCATTGTTAAAACTTGAAAGTGGAGTAATTTCATTGGTTAAAGTTGAAGATGGGAATAATTTCATTGTTAAAACTTGAAAGTGGAGTAATTTCATTGTTAAAACTTGAAAGTGGAATAATTTCATAGTTTGAAGCTGAAGATCGAGTAATTTCATTGTTAAAATTTGAAGGTGGAGTAATTTCATTGTTTAAAGTTGAAGATGGGAATAATTTCATTGTTAAAACTTGAAAGTGGAGTAATTTCATTGTTTAAAGTTAAAGATGGAATAATTTCATTGTTAAAACTTGAAAGTGGAGTAATTTCATTGTTAAAACTTGAAAGTGGAATAATTTCATAGTTTGAAGCTGAAGATCGGAGTAATTTCATTGTTAAAATTTGAAGGTGGAGTAATTTCATTGTTTAAAGTTGAAGATGGGAATAATTTCATTGTTAAAACTTGAAAGTGGAGTAATTTCATTGTTTAAAGTTAAAGATGGGAATAATTTCATTGTTAAAACTTGAAAGTGGAGTAATTTCATTGTTAAAACTTGAAAGTGGAATAATTTCATAGTTTGAAGCTGAAGATCGAGTAATTTCATTGTTAAAATTTGAAGGTGGAATAATTTCATTGTTTAAACTTGAAGATGGGAATAATTTCATTGTTAAAACTTGAAAGTGGAATAATTTCATAGTTTGAAGCTGAAGATCGAGTAATTTCATTGTTAAAATTTGAAGGTGGAATAATTTCATTGTTTAAAGTTGAAGATGGGAATAATTTCATTGTTAAAACTTGAAAGTGGAATAATTTCATAGTTTGAAGCTGAAGGTCGAGTAATTTCATTGTTAAAATTTGAAGGTGGAGTAATTTCATTGTTTAAAGTTGAAGATGGGAATAATTTCATTGTTAAAACTTGAAAGTGGAGTAATTTCATTGTTTAAAGTTAAAGATGGGAATAATTTCATTGTTAAAACTTGAAAGTGGAGTAATTTCATTGTTAAAACTTGAAAGTGGAATAATTTCATAGTTTGAAGCTGAAGATCGAGTAATTTCATTGTTAAAATTTGAAGGTGGAATAATTTCATTGTTTAAAGTTGAAGATGGGAATAATTTCATTGTTAAAACTTGAAAGTGGAATAATTTCATAGTTTGAAGCTGAAGATCGAGTAATTTATTGTTAAAATTTGATGGTGGAGTAATTTCATTGTTTAAAGTTAAAGATGGGAATAATTTCATTGTTAAAACTTGAAAGTGGAGTAATTTCATTGTTAAAACTTGAAAGTGGAATAATTTCATTGTTTAAAGTTGAAGATGGGAATAATTTCATTGTTAAAACTTGAAAGTGGAGTAATTTCATTGTTAAAACTTGAAAGTGGAGTAATTTCATTGTTAAAACTTGAAAGTGGAATAATTTCATTGTTAAAACTTGAAAGTGGAATAATTTCATAGTTTGAAGCTGAAGATCGAGTAATTTCATTGTTAAAATTTGAAGGTGGAATAATTTCATTGTTTAAAATTGAAGATGGGAATAATTTCATTGTTAAAACTTGAAAGTGGAATAATTTCATAGTTTGAAACTGAAGATCGAGTAATTTCATTGTTAAAACTTGAAGGTGGAGTAATTTCATTGTTAAAACTTGAAAGTGGAATAATTTCATAGTTTGAAGCTGAAGATCGAGTAATTTCATTGTTAAAACTTGAAGGTGGAGTAATTTCATTGTTAAAACTTGAAAGTGGAATAATTTCATAGTTTGAAGCTGAAGATCGAGTAATTTCATTGTTAAAACTTGAAGGTGGAGTAATTTCATTGTTAAAACTTGAAAGTGGAATAATTTCATAGTTTGAAGCTGAAGATCGAGTAATTTCATTGTTAAAACTTGAAAGTGGAATAATTTCATAGTTTGAACAATTTCATTGTTAAAACTTGAAGGTGAGTAATTTCATTGTTTAAAGTTAAAGGTGGAATAATGTTCTTATTCAGTTCATTTTTCCATCTTAAATAAAAATTACTCCAATTTATAAATAGGTGAGGAAGCTATTTAGTTCAAACGATATAGAAACCAAATGCTTATCTAATGATTGCAAAACAGCAAACAAAGTTACTATAGAAATATTTCCTTTCCAAATCGCACGTCGAAGTGATTCATCTTTTATAAACGAGGTAGAAACCAATTTTAACACAATAAACTACTCTGTGGCTCAGCAGTGAGCTGTTAACTTATAACGCTAAAAACGTGGCTTTGATAACCGTGTTGGACTCAGCATAGATAGCCCATTGTGTAGAATGTTGCTAAACAACAAACGAACAAGTAGTTCGATGCTGAAGATATGTATCTAGATCCTAATAAGTGTGTTGGGAAATGTTTGTTTTTTTTGGAATTTCGCGAAAAACTACATGAGGGCTATCTGTGCTAGCCGCCCCTAATTTTTCAGTGTAAAACTAGAGGGAAGGCAGCTAGTCATCACCACCCACCGTCAACTCTTGGGCTACCGCTTTGCCAATGAATAGTGGGATTAATAGTAACTTTATAATGCCCTCACGCATGTTTGGTGTGAGAGGAATGTTGGTAAATGAGCATATAATATCCAAAATGCGATCTAAGTATGAGATTAATACATGATAGCCAAATTTGAATGAGTGATGAAGATTTTTAACCGGTGATAAAATCAATGTTAAGGAAGAAAACTGATTTAGCGATTGAAAAGAGAGGACGTTGAAAAGCTAAGTTCTTGCAGAAGTCCGAAAATTATTTAACATTTATATGATAAATTGTAGTAATTTGGGTTAAATAACACAATATCTACACGTAGTAATTTTGATAAATAAAAATAATACGGTAAAACTTTTAACTTAAGGTTTAGTAGTGTAGATTTTACTACAGCGTTAAAATAGGTTTATTTAAATGTCAGCTTACTGGTAAGTCGTAAAACAGGATAAATACATTGTTTATTTAAATAAATACAATCTGAAACTACTTCATCATTTCTTGTTGTTTTAATAATTAACTTTCTTACTTTAGCTTAGATCCATTAGTTTAAATTAAATACACTTTATTATTAGCATTACATATTTATCAAACACTTCTAATAAAGTTCTATTCCTAAGATCTATATAATTAAAGATAATCTTTTTACTTTAGTTTGAAGATAAGATAGTAATAAAAAATAATAAATAATTAGTTCTTAAACGTTAGGCTTAATAGGAACAGTGTTGACTACTGGTGTTTATTATCAGACTATAAGTATAAATAACAATGGTCAAGACAGGTATGATAGTTAAGCGTTCACAGTTTGTCAGGTATAATGGGTGCATATAATGTATTTTATTTGTGGACTCGGGACTGATATATACTTTTAAGTAAGCTAGTAATGAACATGTGCAATTTGTATGTATAGTTTGTAGATTGGAGGAGAAAGTGAAGACAATAGATAAAGAAACGTGTAAGGATTGAAGACAATAGATAAAGAAAAGTGTAAGGATTGAAGACAATAGATAAAGAAAAGTGTAAGGTTGTGGACAATAGATAAAGAAAAGTGTAAGGTTGTGGACAATAAATAAAGAAAAGTGTAAGGTTGTGGACAATAAATAAAGAAAAGTGTAAGGATTGAAGACAATAGATAAAGAAAAGTGTAAGGATTGAAGACAATAGATAAAGAAAAGTGTAAGGATTGAAGACAATAGATAAAGAAAAGTGTAAGGTTGTGGACAATAGATAAAGAAAAGTGTAAGGTTGTAGACAATAAATAAAGAAAAGTGTAAGGATTGAAGACAATAGATAAAGAAAAGTGTAAGGTTGTGGACAATAGATAAAGAAAAGTGTAAGGTTGTGGACAACAGTAGAAGCACCTCAATAGGAGCGTAAGCTCTTACATATCAGATAAAAATAACATTCAGGAAGTTAGAAATAGTATTATTACAGCTAAAAGTGGAACTTAATTGTAATGAGAATATTCTATTAAACAACAAATTTCAGGTTTTTTCTTTTGCAGATGAGAAACTATTGAGAGAAGGAAAACAAAATGGCGCGAGCAGTATCTGGATGATAAGTAGGTTATAGTTGATTTTGTGGGTAGGATCGTCTGTGGGTAAATAGGGAGAAAAGAATCAAATTATGTTACCCAGAGAGGGACACACGTGGAGGATATAACTGACAGGGCAGGAGATATAATAAAGGGGGTTAGAAGAGATGCTGTTTTTGTGGTACATGTAGGGGCTAATGATATAGGGAAGATAAGTCAAAGAACATAATAAATATAAAGGATTCTTAAAGGCATTTAAAGTAAAACGCCATAACTTAAGTTTGTCAGAGATACTGCCGATAATTAACTGTGAGGATGAAGTTATAAATAGGTCCCTAAGACTGAATGCTAAGCTGAATTGATATGAACAGATAAACTGGTTGGACTTATGGGATTAGTTCAATGGAAGAAGGAAGATTTTGAAAGGATGGTTTACATTTAAATGAGATAAAGGCTGGTTTGATTACTACGGCTCAACAGTAAGGGAAGTTTAAAACTAGGACTACTTGTAATTAACTGATAGTGTTGTACGACTAGTAACTCAGCAGTAATGGAAGTTTTAAACTAGGACTACTTGTAATTAACTGATAGTGTTGTACGACTAGTAACTCAGCAGTAAGGGAAGTTTTAAACTAGGACTACTTGTAATTAACTTATAGTGTTGTACGACTAGTAACTCAGCAGTAAGGGAAGTTTTAAACTAGGACTACTTGTAATTAACTGATAGTGTTGTACGAATAGTAACTTGTAATTAACTTATAGTGTTGATGTATCGTCTTTTCTTACATAACGGTTACAACAGTTAGAGTTAGAGACACAGATATAAAATTTGGTAGAGTTGGAGTCATTTTCAGCTAAGACAGTTTTATTTTTCTAACAGAGTAGTTGGCTTTTAGAATTTAAATTTAAGTGAGCTAAAGAGAAAGCTTGATAAATATATGAATGATAAAGGGTTGTTTAAAATTTTTAAAAATACGCTTTATAATAGTTTCAGGAAGATGGAAGAGTAAAGGTGGACCAATAGATCCCATTTTTTTCCAAAGTATTATGTTATATTAAACCACATTATTTTTCATTTTGTCCTACAACATGTAGGCCTATTGACCCTTGACCTCTCTCATGAGTCTCCCCAGCTCTTCCTGTCCTGTACAACCGCTAACCATTCTTCGTCTTCTGTATCAACATCAAGATTAATTAGTATATAATTTCCAATTATATAGTTGGAAAGCTAGACAGACTTGCGAGAGTTAATTATTGTATATAGTTGGAAAGCTGGACAGACTTGCGAGAGTTGATTATTGTATATAGTTGGAAAGCTGGACAGACTTGCGTGAGTTAATTATTGTATATAGTTGGAAAGCTGGACAGACTTGCGTGAGTTAATTATTGTATATAGTTGGAAAGCTGGACAGACTTACGTGAGTTAATTATTGTATATAGTTGGAAAGCTGGACAGACTTACGTGAGTTAATTATTGTATATAGTTGGAAAGCTGGACAGACTTACGTGAGTTAATTATTGTATATAGTTGGAAAGCTGGACATACGTGAGTTAATTATTGTATATAGTTGGAAAGCTGGACAGACTTTCGTAGGTAAAAGAGGTCTTTCACAATATGATGCGTTTTGTGTTTTTCAGTTTTCAATTTCAATCACGAAAAAAATTGGAATGTTACCAAAATTCTGTGAATATTCTTCTTGTTTATCATGTAATATTCACTGTATGAACCATTTTCCAACTTTGTGTGTTATAATCTTCTAGAGCTATTATATTTAGAATATAACCTAACACTAATGTCTTATGACTAGTATGGTTCATCAGCTTACACCGTCACGACTGTTTTTGGTCAATTATCGATAATGTAGTTCTTGTATTTCAGAAGCAACTATAAACAAAATTACTAAACACTTGTTTTAATGAATATATATATCGTGCAGTGTGAACAAATTAATATAATGTTTTAGAACATTTAAATCCAAACCAGCAGATTATTCTACCATACTCGAAGATGTTTTCTCAGTATAGTCTACTTTTAGATTCAGTTTTTGTTCTTTGTATTGACGTTAGGTGTCACTGCCTTGGAAACCAGACTTTATGGTTAGTCTTCTTGACAAGAAACCCACTTGAAATAAAAATGTATCTCAGAACAGTTGGTATGGGTATTAACACTCTTAATGATAAGGAGAGAACAACGTTTCAACCTTCCTGGGTCGTCTACGAACAGTTGGTATGGGTATTAACACTTTTACTGATAAGGAGAGAACAACGTTTCAACCTTCCTATGTCATCTCAGAACAGTTGGTATCGGTATTAACACTTTTACTGATAAGGAGAGAACAACGTTTCAACCTCCCTATGTCATCTCAGAACAGTTGGTATGAGTATTAACACTTTTACTGATAAGGAGAGAACAACGTTTCAATCTTCCTATGGCATCTCAGAACAGTTGGTATGGGTATTAACACTTATTGATATGGAGAGAACAAGGTTTCAACCTTCATAGGTCATCTCAGAACAGTTGGTATGGGTATTAACACTTTTACTGATATGGAGAAAACAACATTTCAACCTTCCTAGGTCATCTCAGAACAGTTGGTATGGGTATTAACACTTTTACTGATATGGAGAAAACAACATTTCAACCTTCCTATGTCATCTCAGAACAATTGGTATGGGTATTAACACTTTTACTGATATGGAGAGGACAACATTTCAACCTTCCTATGTCATCTCAGAACAGTTGGTATGGGTATTAACACTTTTACTGATAAGGAGAGGACAACGTTTCAACCTTCCTAGGTCATCTCAGAACAATTGGTATGGGTATTAACTCTTTTACTGATATGGAGAGGACAACATTTCAACCTTTCTAGGTCATCTCAGAACAGTTGGTATGGGTATTAACACTTTTACTGATATGGAGAAAACAACATTTCAACCTTCCTAGGTCATCTCAGAACAATTGGTATGGGTATTAACACTTTTACTGATATGGAGAGAACAACATTTCAACCTTCCTATGTCATCTCAGAACAGTTGGTATGGGTATTAACACTTTTACTGATAAGGAGAGAACAACGTTTCAACCTCCCTATGTCATCTCAGAACAGTTGGTATGGGTATTAACACTTATTGATATGGAGAGAACAAGGTTTCAACCTTCATAGGTCATCTCAGAACAGTTGGTATGGGTATTAACACTTTTACTGATATGGAGAAAACAACATTTCAACCTTCCTAGGTCATCTCAGAACAGTTGGTATGGGTATTAACACTTTTACTGATATGGAGAAAACAACATTTCAACCTTCCTATGTCATCTCAGAACAATTGGTATGGGTATTAACACTTTTACTGATATGGAGAGGACAACATTTCAACCTTTCTAGGTCATCTCAGAACAGTTGGTATGGGTATTAACACTTTTACTGATATGGAGAGGACAACATTTCAACCTTCCTATGTCATCTCAGAACAGTTGGTATGGGTATTAACACTTTTACTGATAAGGAGAGGACAACGTTTCAACCTTCATAGGTCATCTTAGAACAGTTGGTATGGGTATTAACACTTTTACTGATATGGAGAAAACAACATTTCCACCTTCCTAGGTCATCTCAGAACAGTTGGTATGGGTATTAACACTTTTACTGATATGGAGAGAACAACGTTTCAACCTTCCTAGGTCATCTCAGAACAGTTGGTATGGGTATTAACACTTTTACTGATATGGAGAGGACAACATTTCAACCTTTCTAGGTCATCTGAGAACAGTTGGTATGGGTATTAACACTTTTAGTGATATGGAGAGAACAACGTTTCAACCTTCCTATGTCATCTCAGAACAGTTGGTATGGGTATTAACACTTTTACTGATACGGAGAGGACAACATTTCAACCTTCCTAGGTCATCTCAGAACAGTTGGTATGGGTATTAACACTTTTAATTATAAGGAGAGAACAACGTTTCAACCTTCCTATGTCATCTCAGAACAGTTGGTATGGGTATTAACACTTTTACTGATACGGAGAGGACAACATTTCAACCTTCCTAGGTCATCTCAGAACAGTTGGTATGGGTATTAACACTTTTAATGATAAGGAGAGAAAAACGTTTCAACCTTCCTAGGTCATCTCAGAACAGTTGGTATGGGTATTAACACTTTTACTGATATGGAGAGAACAACGTTTCAACCTTCCTATGTCATCTCAGAACAGTTGGTATGGGTATTAACACTTTTAATGATAAGGAGAGAACAACGTTTCAACCTTCCTATGTCATCTCAGAACAGTTGGTATGGGTATTAACACTTTTACTGATACGGAGAGAACAACGTTTCAACCTTCCTATGTCATCTCAGAACAGTTGGTATGGGTATTAACACTTTTAATGATAAGGAGAGAACAACGTTTCAACCTTCCTAGGTCATCTCAGAACAGTTGGTATGGGTATTAACACTTTTACTGATACGGAGAGGACAACATTTCAACCTTCCTAGGTCATCTTAGAACAGTTGGTATGGGTATTAACAATTTTAATGATAAGGAGAGAACAACGTTTCAACCTTCCTATGTCATCTCAGAACAGTTGGTATGGGTATTAACACTTTTACTGATATGGAGAGAACAACGTTTCAACCTTCCTAGGTCATCTCAGAACAGTTGGTATGGATATTAACACTTTTACTGATATGGAGAGAACAACGTTTCAACCTTCCTAGGTCTTCTCAGAACAGTTGGTATGGGTATTAACACTTTTACTGATATGGACAGGACAACATTTCAACCTTTCTAGGTCATCTTAGAACAGTTGGTATGGGTATTAACAATTTTAATGATAAGGAGAGAACAACGTTTCAACCTTCCAATGTCATCTCAGAACAGTTGGTATGGGTATTAACACTTTTAATGATAAGGAGAGAACAACGTTTCAACCTTCCTATGTCATCTCAGAACAGTTGGTATCGGTATTAACACTTTTACTGATAAGGAGAGGACAACGTTTCAACCTTCCTAGGTCATCTCAGAACAGTTGTTATGGGTATTAACACTTTTAGTGATAAGGAGAGAACAACGTTTCAACCTCCCTATGTCATCTCAGAACAGTTGGTATGGGTATTAACACTTTCACTGATAAGAATAGAACAACGTTTCAACCTCCCTATGTCATCTCAGAACAGTTGGTATGGGTATTAACACTTTTAATGATAAGGAGAGAACAACGTTTCAACCTTCCTAGGTCATCTCAGAACAGTTGGTATGGGTATTAACACTCTTATTGATAAAGAGAGAACAACGTTTCAACCTTCCTAGGTCATCTCAGAAGAGTTGGTATGGGTATTAACACTTTTACTGATATGGAAAGAACACGTTTCAACCTTCCTATGTCATCTCAGAACAGTTGGTATGGGTATTAACACTTTTACTGATAAGAAGAGAACACGTTTCAACATTCCTAGGTCATCTCAGAACAGTTGGTATGGGTATTAACACTTTTACTGATAAGTAGAGAACAACGTTTCAACCTTCCTAGGTCATCTTGAAGTTAACAAAAAAAGATGAAGATGACCAATGAAGGTCAAAATGTTGTTCTCTCCTTAGCAGGAAAAGTGTTAATACCCATATCAGCCGTTCAGATGTATATCTTATAATGGTTATTTCTTGTAGCGATATGAATTTATTTGTCATTAATTTTATGTTGTTACTTTGACATTTAATATCCAGCAAATAATTTTATCCTTGATATAAGACTTCCTATAAATGATTAATTAATAATATTCATGTGTGAATGAAACTTTTTTTTTTTTTTGCTTACATAGTCTTGCGCAGATAAGTTCATTACACTTTACAGCCACGTGAGAAGACATTTAAACACGTTTGTTTGTCACTTGTCACACCATGGAGCTCTTTGTTGTGTCGTACGTTAGTTAGGCCTATCTTTATTTGTAGATTTGTTTTGCTTTTCTGCGTCTTAAGGAATGTTATAACGAGCAGTGCACCCTGGGGATAGCTTTATTCGTAAATCCCTGGGTAAATATTTTTCTATCTACGAGATTATTGTTGGAGCTCCAGGATCAACCTTACGTTACGTGTGTTTATAAATGTTATCCGGATCTAATTCCGTTAGACGTGATCAGACGTTGAGTCTTACAGAACGCAAAAACTGTAATATTTCTTGAACTAATGCCTCAAGGAACGCTTGATGAACTCAGTTCATTATATAGTTTTGAGAAACTTAGTTTTAAAGTTAGGCCTTCAAATTACCAACACTTTTGTTCTGTTCTCTACAGGTGTGTTCAGTACACCATATTCACGTTGTTGTGGAAAGAATTATACAAAGGTTTAGGGTAATCACTTTACTTTATACACAGAAGATCCAGGATCCGCTATTATTGGTGGGACGTTTCTCTAAACCTCTTGTTTACTCCAATGGCTCGGTAGTAAACGCACTAAAATTCGAACAGTACAACGACAACAATATATGTAGCCCATTGTGTGGGTTTGCGCTAAAACAAAATTGTTGTATGACTTGTATGTTTGTGTTAAAATTTACAGCATAAATACATTTACAAATTGTGTTTAGAAATATGAATGGGGTTTGGAATGAATGACATAAATACATTTACAAATTGTGTTTAGAAATATGAATGGGGTTTGGAATGAATGACATAAATACATTTACAATTTGTGTTTAGAAATATGAATGGGGTTTGGAATGAATGACATTTCTGGAAGTAATTTAAGTTTCTAGTTACACTGAAACCACTTCTGCTTCTGTTCTACTGACTGACCTAGATTGGTTCCAGATACACTTCTTACAAAGAGTTATGATTGAATGTGGCCCGGATGCAACTTATCTTCAAAATGATCATCGTAAGTACTTGCAATGAATTCTCCTGTTAATACGTGACCTTCTGTGACTAACTTTATACCAACTAAATAATATATCAGATGGCTGTACTTTATACCAACTAAATAATATATTAGATGGCTATACTTTATACCAACTAAATAATATATTAGATGGCTGTACTTTATACCAACTAAATAATATATTAGATGGCTATACTTTATACCAACTAAATAATATATTAGATGGCTATACTTTATACCAACTAAATAATATATTAGATGGCTGTACTTTATACCAACTAAATAATATATTAGATGGCTATACTTTATACCAACTAAATAATATATTAGATGGCTACACTTTATACCAACTAAATAATATATTAGATGGCTATACTTTATACCAACTAAATAATATATTAGATGGCTATACTTTATACCAACTAAATAATATATTAGATGGCTGTACTTTATACCAACTAAATAATATATTAGATGGCTATACTTTATACCAACTAAATAATATATTAGATGGCTGTACTTTATACCAACTAAATAATATATTAGATGGCTGTACTTTATACCAACTAAATAATATATTAGATGGCTGTACTTTATACCAACTAAATAATATATTAGATGGCTGTACTTTATACCAACTAAATAATATATTAGATGGCTGTACTTTATACCAACTAAATAATATATTAGATGGCTGTACTTTATACCAACTAAATAATATATTAGATGGCTGTACTTTATACCAACTAAATAATATATTAGATGGCTGTACTTTATACCAACTAAATAATATATTAGATGGCTGTACTTTATACCAACTAAATAATATATTAGATGGCTGTACTTTATACCAACTAAATAATATATTAGATGGCTATACTTTATACCAACTAAATAATATATTAGATGGCTGTACTTTATACCAACTAAATAATATATTAGATGGCTGTACTTTATACCAACTAAATAATATATTAGATATTACACTTTATACCAACTAAATAATATATTAGATGGCTATACTTTATACCAACTAAATAATATATTAGATGGCTGTACTTTATACCAACTAAATAATATATTAGATGGCTGTACTTTATACCAACTAAATAATATATTAGATGGCTGTACTTTATACCAACTAAATAATATATTAGATGGCTGTACTTTATACCAACTAAATAATATATTAGATGGCTATACTTTATACCAACTAAATAATATATTAGATGGCTATACTTTATACCAACTAAATAATATATTAGATGGCTGTACTTTATACCAACTAAATAATATATTAGATGGCTGTACTTTATACCAACTAAATAATATATTAGATGGCTGTACTTTATACCAACTAAATAATATATTAGATGGCTGTACTTTATACCAACTAAATAATATATTAGATGGCTATACTTTATACTTAATATACTATACTTTATACCAACTAAATAATATATTAGATGGCTGTACTTTATACCAACTAAATAATATATTAGATGGCTGTACTTTATACCAACTAAATAATATATTAGATGGCTGTACTTTATACCAACTAAATAATATATTAGATGGCTATACTTTATACCAACTAAATAATATATTAGATGGCTGTACTTTATACCAACTAAATAATATATTAGATGGCTATACTTTATACCAACTAAATAATATATTAGATGGCTGTACTTTATACCAACTAAATAATATATTAGATGGCTATACTTTATACCAACTAAATAATATATTAGATGGCTGTACTTTATACCAACTAAATAATATATTAGATGGCTGTACTTTATACCAACTAAATAATATATTAGATGGCTGTACTTTATACCAACTAAATAATATATTAGATGGCTGTACTTTATACCAACTAAATAATATATTAGATGGCTGTACTTTATACCAACTAAATAATATATTAGATGGCTGTACTTTATACCAACTAAATAATATATTAGATGGCTGTACTTTATACCAACTAAATAATATATTAGATGGCTGTACTTTATACCAACTAAATAATATATTAGATGGCTGTACTTTATACCAACTAAATAATATATTAGATGGCTGTACTTTATACCAACTAAATAATATATTAGATGGCTGTACTTTATACCAACTAAATAATATATTAGATGGCTGTACTTTATACCAACTAAATAATATATTAGATGGCTGTACTTTATACCAACTAAATAATATATTAGATGGCTGTACTTTATACCAACTAAATAATATATTAGATGGCTGTACTTTATACCAACTAAATAATATATTAGATGGCTGTACTTTATACCAACTAAATAATATATTAGATGGCTACTTTATACCAACTAAATAATATATTAGATGGCTGTACTTTATACCAACTAAATAATATATTAGATGGCTGTACTTTATACCAACTAAATAATATATTAGATGGCTGTACTTTATACCAACTAAATAATATATTAGATGGCTGTACTTTATACCAACTAAATAATATATTAGATGGCTGTACTTTATACCAACTAAATAATATATTAGATGGCTGTACTTTATACCAACTAAATAATATATTAGATGGCTGTACTTTATACCAACTAAATAATATATTAGATGGCTATACTTTATACCAACTAAATAATATATTAGATGGCTGTACTTTATACCAACTAAATAATATATTAGATGGCTGTACTTTATACCAACTAAATAATATATTAGATGGCTGTACTTTATACCAACTAAATAATATATTAGATGGCTGTACTTTATACCAACTAAATAATATATTAGATGGCTGTACTTTATACCAACTAAATAATATATTAGATGGCTGTACTTTATACCAACTAAATAATATATTAGATGGCTGTACTTTATACCAACTAAATAATATATTAGATGGCTATACTTTATACCAACTAAATAATATATTAGATGGCTGTACTTTATACCAACTAAATAATATATTAGATGGCTGTACTTTATACCAACTAAATAATATATTAGATGGCTGTACTTTATACCAACTAAATAATATATTAGATGGCTATACTTTATACCAACTAAATAATATATTAGATGGCTGTACTTTATACCAACTAAATAATATATTAGATGGCTGTACTTTATACCAACTAAATAATATATTAGATGGCTGTACTTTATACCAACTAAATAATATATTAGATGGCTGTACTTTATACCAACTAAATAATATATTAGATGGCTGTACTTTATACCAACTAAATAATATATTAGATGGCTGTACTTTATACCAACTAAATAATATATTAGATGGCTGTACTTTATACCAACTAAATAATATATTAGATGGCTGTACTTTATACCAACTAAATAATATATTAGATGGCTGTACTTTATACCAACTAAATAATATATTAGATGGCTGTACTTTATACCAACTAAATAATATATTAGATGGCTGTACTTTATACCAACTAAATAATATATTAGATGGCTGTACTTTATACCAACTAAATAATATATTAGATGGCTGTACTTTATACCAACTAAATAATATATTAGATGGCTGTACTTTATACCAACTAAATAATATATTAGATGGCTATACTTTATACCAACTAAATAATATATTAGATGGCTGTACTTTATACCAACTAAATAATATATTAGATGGCTATACTTTATACCAACTAAATAATATATTAGATGGCTGTACTTTATACCAACTAAATAATATATTAGATGGCTGTACTTTATACCAACTAAATAATATATTAGATGGCTGTACTTTATACCAACTAAATAATATATTAGATGGCTGTACTTTATACCAACTAAATAATATATTAGATGGCTGTACTTTATACCAACTAAATAATATATTAGATGGCTGTACTTTATACCAACTAAATAATATATTAGATGGCTGTACTTTATACCAACTAAATAATATATTAGATGGCTGTACTTTATACCAACTAAATAATATATTAGATGGCTGTACTTTATACCAACTAAATAATATATTAGATGGCTGTACTTTATACCAACTAAATAATATATTAGATGGCTGTACTTTATACCAACTAAATAATATATTAGATGGCTGTACTTTATACCAACTAAATAATATATTAGATGGCTATACTTTATACCAACTAAATAATATATTAGATGGCTGTACTTTATACCAACTAAATAATATATTAGATGGCTGTACTTTATACCAACTAAATAATATATTAGATGGCTGTACTTTATACCAACTAAATAATATATTAGATGGCTATACTTTATACCAACTAAATAATATATTAGATGGCTATACTTTATACCAACTAAATAATATATTAGATGGCTGTACTTTATACCAACTAAATAATATATTAGATGGCTGTACTTTATACCAACTAAATAATATATTAGATGGCTGTACTTTATACCAACTAAATAATATATTAGATGGCTGTACTTTATACCAACTAAATAATATATTAGATGGCTGTACTTTATACCAACTAAATAATATATTAGATGGCTGTACTTTATACCAACTAAATAATATATTAGATGGCTACTTTATACCAACTAAATAATATATTAGATGGCTGTACTTTATACCAACTAAATAATATATTAGATGGCTATACTTTATACCAACTAAATAATATATTAGATGGCTGTACTTTATACCAACTAAATAATATATTAGATGGCTGTACTTTATACCAACTAAATAATATATTAGATGGCTATACTTTATACCAACTAAATAATATATTAGATGGCTGTACTTTATACCAACTAAATAATATATTAGATGGCTGTACTTTATACCAACTAAATAATATATTAGATGGCTGTACTTTATACCAACTAAATAATATATTAGATGGCTGTACTTTATACCAACTAAATAATATATTAGATGGCTGTACTTTATACCAACTAAATAATATATTAGATGGCTGTACTTTATACCAACTAAATAATATATTAGATGGCTGTACTTTATACCAACTAAATAATATATTAGATGGCTGTACTTTATACCAACTAAATAATATATTAGATGGCTGTACTTTATACCAACTAAATAATATATTAGATGGCTATACTTTATACCAACTAAATAATATATTAGATGGCTATACTTTATACCAACTAAATAATATATTAGATGGCTGTACTTTATACCAACTAAATAATATATTAGATGGCTGTACTTTATACCAACTAAATAATATATTAGATGGCTGTACTTTATACCAACTAAATAATATATTAGATGGCTGTACTTTATACCAACTAAATAATATATTAGATGGCTGTACTTTATACCAACTAAATAATATATTAGATGGCTGTACTTTATATACCAACCAACTAAATAATATATTAGATGGCTGTACTTTATACCAACTAAATAATATATTAGATGGCTGTACTTTATACCAACTAAATAATATATTAGATGGCTGTACTTTATACCAACTAAATAATATATTAGATGGCTATACTTTATACCAACTAAATAATATATTAGATGGCTGTACTTTATACCAACTAAATAATATATTAGATGGCTGTACTTTATACCAACTAAATAATATATTAGATGGCTGTACTTTATACCAACTAAATAATATATTAGATGGCTGTACTTTATACCAACTAAATAATATATTAGATGGCTGTACTTTATACCAACTAAATAATATATTAGATGGCTGTACTTTATACCAACTAAATAATATATTAGATGGCTGTACTTTATACCAACTAAATAATATATTAGATGGCTGTACTTTATACCAACTAAATAATATATTAGATGGCTGTACTTTATACCAACTAAATAATATATTAGATGGCTGTACTTTATACCAACTAAATAATATATTAGATGGCTGTACTTTATACCAACTAAATAATATATTAGATGGCTGTACTTTATACCAACTAAATAATATATTAGATGGCTAAATACTTTATACCAACTAAATAATATATTAGATGGCTGTACTTTATACCAACTAAATAATATATTAGATGGCTGTACTTTATACCAACTAAATAATATATTAGATGGCTGTACTTTATACCAACTAAATAATATATTAGATGGCTGTACTTTATACCAACTAAATAATATATTAGATGGCTATACTTTATACCAACTAAATAATATATTAGATGGCTGTACTTTATACCAACTAAATAATATATTAGATGGCTGTACTTTATACCAACTAAATAATATATTAGATGGCTGTACTTTATACCAACTAAATAATATATTAGATGGCTATACTTTATACCAACTAAATAATATATTAGATGGCTGTACTTTATACCAACTAAATAATATATTAGATGGCTGTACTTTATACCAACTAAATAATATATTAGATGGCTGTACTTTATACCAACTAAATAATATATTAGATGGCTGTACTTTATACCAACTAAATAATATATTAGATGGCTGTATACTTAAATAATATATTAGATGGCTATACTTTATACCAACTAAATAATATATTAGATGGCTGTACTTTATACCAACTAAATAATATATTAGATGGCTGTACTTTATACCAACTAAATAATATATTAGATGGCTGTACTTTATACCAACTAAATAATATATTAGATGGCTGTACTTTATACCAACTAAATAATATATTAGATGGCTGTACTTTATACCAACTAAATAATATATTAGATGGCTATACTTTATACCAACTAAATAATATATTAGATGGCTGTACTTTATACCAACTAAATAATATATTAGATGGCTGTACTTTATACCAACTAAATAATATATTAGATGGCTGTACTTTATACCAACTAAATAATATATTAGATGGCTGTACTTTATACCAACTAAATAATATATTAGATGGCTGTACTTTATACCAACTAAATAATATATTAGATGGCTGTACTTTATACCAACTAAATAATATATTAGATGGCTGTACTTTATACCAACTAAATAATATATTAGATGGCTGTACTTTATACCAACTAAATAATATATTAGATGGCTGTACTTTATACCAACTAAATAATATATTAGATGGCTGTACTTTATACCAACTAAATAATATATTAGATGGCTGTACTTTATACCAACTAAATAATATATTAGATGGCTGTACTTTATACCAACTAAATAATATATTAGATGGCTGTACTTTATACCAACTAAATAATATATTAGATGGCTGTACTTTATACCAACTAAATAATATATTAGATGGCTGTACTTTATACCAACTAAATAATATATTAGATGGCTATACTTTATACCAACTAAATAATATATTAGATGGCTGTACTTTATACCAACTAAATAATATATTAGATGGCTATACTTTATACCAACTAAATAATATATTAGATGGCTGTACTTTATACCAACTAAATAATATATTAGATGGCTGTACTTTATACCAACTAAATAATATATTAGATGGCTGTACTTTATACCAACTAAATAATATATTAGATGGCTGTACAACTAAATAATATATTAGATGGCTTTTATACCAACTAAATAATATATTAGATGGCTGTACTTTATACCAACTAAATAATATATTAGATGGCTGTACTTTATACCAACTAAATAATATATTAGATGGCTATACTTTATACCAACTAAATAATATATTAGATGGCTATACTTTATACCAACTAAATAATATATTAGATGGCTGTACTTTATACCAACTAAATAATATATTAGATGGCTGTACTTTATACCAACTAAATAATATATTAGATGGCTACTTTATACCAACTAAATACTTTATACCAACTAAATAATATATTAGATGGCTGTACTTTATACCAACTAAATAATATATTAGATGGCTGTACTTTATACCAACTAAATAATATATTAGATGGCTGTACTTTATACCAACTAAATAATATATTAGATGGCTGTACTTTATACCAACTAAATAATATATTAGATGGCTGTACTTTATACCAACTAAATAATATATTAGATGGCTGTACTTTATACCAACTAAATAATATATTAGATGGCTGTACTTTATACCAACTAAATAATATATTAGATGGCTGTACTTTATACCAACTAAATAATATATTAGATGGCTGTACTTTATACCAACTAAATAATATATTAGATGGCTATACTTTATACCAACTAAATAATATATTAGATGGCTGTACTTTATACCAACTAAATAATATATTAGATGGCTGTACTTTATACCAACTAAATAATATATTAGATGGCTGTACTTTATACCAACTAAATAATATATTAGATGGCTGTACTTTATACCAACTAAATAATATATTAGATGGCTATACTTTATACCAACTAAATAATATATTAGATGGCTGTACTTTATACCAACTAAATAATATATTAGATGGCTGTACTTTATACCAACTAAATAATATATTAGATGGCTGTACTGTACTTTATACCAACTAAATAATATATTAGATGGCTATACTTTATACCAACTAAATAATATATTAGATGGCTGTACTTTATACCAACTAAATAATATATTAGATGGCTGTACTTTATACCAACTAAATAATATATTAGATGGCTGTACTTTATACCAACTAAATAATATATTAGATGGCTGTACTTTATACCAACTAAATAATATATTAGATGGCTGTACTTTATACCAACTAAATAATATATTAGATGGCTGTACTTTATACCAACTAAATAATATATTAGATGGCTGTACTTTATACCAACTAAATAATATATTAGATGGCTGATTTATACCAACTAAATAATATATTAGATGGCTATACTTTATACCAACTAAATAATATATTAGATGGCTGTACTTTATACCAACTAAATAATATATTAGATGGCTGTACTTTATACCAACTAAATAATATATTAGATGGCTGTACTTTATACCAACTAAATAATATATTAGATGGCTGTACTTTATACCAACTAAATAATATATTAGATGGCTGTACTTTATACCAACTAAATAATATATTAGATGGCTGTACTTTATACCAACTAAATAATATATTAGATGGCTGTACTTTATACCAACTAAATAATATATTAGATGGCTGTACTTTATACCAACTAAATAATATATTAGATGGCTGTACTTTATACCAACTAAATAATATATTAGATGGCTGTACTTTATACCAACTAAATAATATATTAGATGGCTGTACTTTATACCAACTAAATAATATATTAGATGGCTGTACTTTATACCAACTAAATAATATATTAGATGGCTGTACTTTATACCAACTAAATAATATATTAGATGGCTGTACTTTATACCAACTAAATAATATATTAGATGGCTGTACTTTATACCAACTAAATAATATATTAGATGGCTGTACTTTATACCAACTAAATAATATATTAGATGGCTGTACTTTATACCAACTAAATAATATATTAGATGGCTGTACTTTATACCAACTAAATAATATATTAGATGGCTGTACTTTATACCAACTAAATAATATATTAGATGGCTGTACTTTATACCAACTAAATAATATATTAGATGGCTGTACTTTATACCAACTAAATAATATATTAGATGGCTGTACTTTATACCAACTAAATAATATATTAGATGGCTGTACTTTATACCAACTAAATAATATATTAGATGGCTGTACTTTATACCAACTAAATAATATATTAGATGGCTGTACTTTATACCAACTAAATAATATATTAGATGGCTGTACTTTATACCAACTAAATAATATATTAGATGGCTGTACTTTATACCAACTAAATAATATATTAGATGGCTGTACTTTATACCAACTAAATAATATATTAGATGGCTATACTTTATACCAACTAAATAATATATTAGATGGCTGTACTTTATACCAACTAAATAATATATTAGATGGCTGTACTTTATACCAACTAAATAATATATTAGATGGCTGTACTTTATACCAACTAAATAATATATTAGATGGCTGTACTTTATACCAACTAAATAATATATTAGATGGCTATACTTTATACCAACTAAATAATATATTAGATGGCTGTACTTTATACCAACTAAATAATATATTAGATGGCTGTACTTTATACCAACTAAATAATATATTAGATGGCTGTACTTTATACCAACTAAATAATATATTAGATGGCTATACTTTATACCAACTAAATAATATATTAGATGGCTATACTTTATACCAACTAAATAATATATTAGATATTACACTTTATACCAACTAAATAATATATTAGATGGCTGTACTTTATACCAACTAAATAATATATTAGATGGCTGTACTTTATACCAACTAAATAATATATTAGATGGCTGTACTTTATACCAACTAAATAATATATTAGATGGCTGTACTTTATACCAACTAAATAATATATTAGATGGCTGTACTTTATACCAACTAAATAATATATTAGATGGCTGTACTTTATACCAACTAAATAATATATTAGATGGCTGTACTTTATACCAACTAAATAATATATTAGATGGCTGTACTTTATACCAACTAAATAATATATTAGATGGCTGTACTTTATACCAACTAAATAATATATTAGATGGCTGTACTTTATACCAACTAAATAATATATTAGATGGCTGTACTTTATACCAACTAAATAATATATTAGATGGCTATACTTTATACCAACTAAATAATATATTAGATGGCTATACTTTATACCAACTAAATAATATATTAGATGGCTGTACTTTATACCAACTAAATAATATATTAGATGGCTGTACTTTATACCAACTAAATAATATATTAGATGGCTGTACTTTATACCAACTAAATAATATATTAGATGGCTATACTTTATACCAACTAAATAATATATTAGATGGCTGTACTTTATACCAACTAAATAATATATTAGATGGCTAGATACCAACTAAATAATATATTAGATGGCTGTACTTTATACCAACTAAATAATATATTAGATGGCTGTACTTTATACCAACTAAATAATATATTAGATGGCTGTACTTTATACCAACTAAATAATATATTAGATGGCTGTACTTTATACCAACTAAATAATATATTAGATGGCTGTACTTTATACCAACTAAATAATATATTAGATGGCTGTACTTTATACCAACTAAATAATATATTAGATGGCTGTACTTTATACCAACTAAATAATATATTAGATGGCTGTACTTTATACCAACTAAATAATATATTAGATGGCTGTACTTTATACCAACTAAATAATATATTAGATGGCTGTACTTTATACCAACTAAATAATATATTAGATGGCTGTACTTTATACCAACTAAATAATATATTAGATGGCTGTACTTTATACCAACTAAATAATATATTAGATGGCTGTACTTTATACCAACTAAATAATATATTAGATGGCTGTACTTTATACCAACTAAATAATATATTAGATGGCTGTACTTTATACCAACTAAATAATATATTAGATGGCTGTACTTTATACCAACTAAATAATATATTAGATGGCTGTACTTTATACCAACTAAATAATATATTAGATGGCTGTACTTTATACCAACTAAATAATATATTAGATGGCTGTACTTTATACCAACTAAATAATATATTAGATGGCTGTACTTTATACCAACTAAATAATATATTAGATGGCTGTACTTTATACCAACTAAATAATATATTAGATGGCTGTACTTTATACCAACTAAATAATATATTAGATGGCTGTACTTTATACCAACTAAATAATATATTAGATGGCTGTACTTTATACCAACTAAATAATATATTAGATGGCTATACTTTATACCAACTAAATAATATATTAGATGGCTGTACTTTATACCAACTAAATAATATATTAGATGGCTGTACTTTATACCAACTAAATAATATATTAGATGGCTGTACTTTATACCAACTAAATAATATATTAGATGGCTATACTTTATACCAACTAAATAATATATTAGATGGCTGTACTTTATACCAACTAAATAATATATTAGATGGCTGTACTTTATACCAACTAAATAATATATTAGATGGCTGTACTTTATACCAACTAAATAATATATTAGATGGCTGTACTTTATACCAACTAAATAATATATTAGATGGCTGTACTTTATACCAACTAAATAATATATTAGATGGCTGTACTTTATACCAACTAAATAATATATTAGATGGCTGTACTTTATACCAACTAAATAATATATTAGATGGCTGTACTTTATACCAACTAAATAATATATTAGATGGCTGTACTTTATACCAACTAAATAATATATTAGATGGCTATACTTTATACCAACTAAATAATATATTAGATGGCTGTACTTTATACCAACTAAATAATATATTAGATGGCTGTACTTTATACCAACTAAATAATATATTAGATGGCTGTACTTTATACCAACTAAATAATATATTAGATGGCTGTACTTTATACCAACTAAATAATATATTAGATGGCTGTACTTTATACCAACTAAATAATATATTAGATGGCTGTACTTTATACCAACTAAATAATATATTAGATGGCTGTACTTTATACCAACTAAATAATATATTAGATGGCTGTACTTTATACCAACTAAATAATATATTAGATGGCTGTACTTTATACCAACTAAATAATATATTAGATGGCTGTACTTTATACCAACTAAATAATATATTAGATGGCTGTACTTTATACCAACTAAATAATATATTAGATGGCTGTACTTTATACCAACTAAATAATATATTAGATGGCTGTACTTTATACCAACTAAATAATATATTAGATGGCTGTACTTTATACCAACTAAATAATATATTAGATGGCTGTACTTTATACCAACTAAATAATATATTAGATGGCTGTACTTTATACCAACTAAATAATATATTAGATGGCTGTACTTTATACCAACTAAATAATATATTAGATGGCTGTACTTTATACCAACTAAATAATATATTAGATGGCTGTACTTTATACCAACTAAATAATATATTAGATGGCTGTACTTTATACCAACTAAATAATATATTAGATGGCTGTACTTTATACCAACTAAATAATATATTAGATGGCTGTACTTTATACCAACTAAATAATATATTAGATGGCTGTACTTTATACCAACTAAATAATATATTAGATGGCTATACTTTATACCAACTAAATAATATATTAGATGGCTGTACTTTATACCAACTAAATAATATATTAGATGGCTGTACTTTATACCAACTAAATAATATATTAGATGGCTGTACTTTATACCAACTAAATAATATATTAGATGGCTGTACTTTATACCAACTAAATAATATATTAGATGGCTGTACTTTATACCAACTAAATAATATATTAGATGGCTGTACTTTATACCAACTAAATAATATATTAGATGGCTGTACTTTATACCAACTAAATAATATATTAGATGGCTGTACTTTATACCAACTAAATAATATATTAGATGGCTGTACTTTATACCAACTAAATAATATATTAGATGGCTGTACTTTATACCAACTAAATAATATATTAGATGGCTGTACTTTATACCAACTAAATAATATATTAGATGGCTGTACTTTATACCAACTAAATAATATATTAGATGGCTGTACTTTATACCAACTAAATAATATATTAGATGGCTGTACTTTATACCAACTAAATAATATATTAGATGGCTGTACTTTATACCAACTAAATAATATATTAGATGGCTGTACTTTATACCAACTAAATAATATATTAGATGGCTGTACTTTATACCAACTAAATAATATATTAGATGGCTGTACTTTATACCAACTAAATAATATATTAGATGGCTGTACTTTATACCAACTAAATAATATATTAGATGGCTATACTTTATACCAACTAAATAATATATTAGATGGCTGTACTTTATACCAACTAAATAATATATTAGATGGCTGTACTTTATACCAACTAAATAATATATTAGATGGCTGTACTTTATACCAACTAAATAATATATTAGATGGCTGTACTTTATACCAACTAAATAATATATTAGATGGCTGTACTTTATACCAACTAAATAATATATTAGATGGCTGTACTTTATACCAACTAAATAATATATTAGATGGCTGTACTTTATACCAACTAAATAATATATTAGATGGCTGTACTTTATACCAACTAAATAATATATTAGATGGCTGTACTTTATACCAACTAAATAATATATTAGATGGCTGTACTTTATACCAACTAAATAATATATTAGATGGCTGTACTTTATACCAACTAAATAATATATTAGATGGCTGTACTTTATACCAACTAAATAATATATTAGATGGCTGTACTTTATACCAACTAAATAATATATTAGATGGCTGTACTTTATACCAACTAAATAATATATTAGATGGCTGTACTTTATACCAACTAAATAATATATTAGATGGCTGTACTTTATACCAACTAAATAATATATTAGATGGCTATACTTTATACCAACTAAATAATATATTAGATGGCTGTACTTTATACCAACTAAATAATATATTAGATGGCTGTACTTTATACCAACTAAATAATATATTAGATGGCTGTACTTTATACCAACTAAATAATATATTAGATGGCTGTACTTTATACCAACTAAATAATATATTAGATGGCTATACTTTATACCAACTAAATAATATATTAGATGGCTGTACTTTATACCAACTAAATAATATATTAGATGGCTGTACTTTATACCAACTAAATAATATATTAGATGGCTGTACTTTATACCAACTAAATAATATATTAGATGGCTGTACTTTATACCAACTAAATAATATATTAGATGGCTGTACTTTATACCAACTAAATAATATATTAGATGGCTGTACTTTATACCAACTAAATAATATATTAGATGGCTGTACTTTATACCAACTAAATAATATATTAGATGGCTGTACTTTATACCAACTAAATAATATATTAGATGGCTGTACTTTATACCAACTAAATAATATATTAGATGGCTGTACTTTATACCAACTAAATAATATATTAGATGGCTGTACTTTATACCAACTAAATAATATATTAGATGGCTGTACTTTATACCAACTAAATAATATATTAGATGGCTGTACTTTATACCAACTAAATAATATATTAGATGGCTGTACTTTATACCAACTAAATAATATATTAGATGGCTGTACTTTATACCCAACTAAATAATATATATTAGATGGCTGTACTTTATACCAACTAAATAATATATTAGATGGCTGTACTTTATACCAACTAAATAATATATTAGATGGCTGTACTTTATACCAACTAAATAATATATTAGATGGCTGTACTTTATACCAACTAAATAATATATTAGATGGCTGTACTTTATACCAACTAAATAATATATTAGATGGCTGTACTTTATACCAACTAAATAATATATTAGATGGCTATACTTTATACCAACTAAATAATATATTAGATGGCTGTACTTTATACCAACTAAATAATATATTAGATGGCTGTACTTTATACCAACTAAATAATATATTAGATGGCTGTACTTTATACCAACTAAATAATATATTAGATGGCTGTACTTTATACCAACTAAATAATATATTAGATGGCTGTACTTTATACCAACTAAATAATATATTAGATGGCTGTACTTTATACCAACTAAATAATATATTAGATGGCTGTACTTTATACCAACTAAATAATATATTAGATGGCTGTACTTTATACCAACTAAATAATATATTAGATGGCTGTACTTTATACCAACTAAATAATATATTAGATGGCTGTACTTTATACCAACTAAATAATATATTAGATGGCTGTACTTTATACCAACTAAATAATATATTAGATGGCTGTACTTTATACCAACTAAATAATATATTAGATGGCTATACTTTATACCAACTAAATAATATATTAGATGGCTGTACTTTATACCAACTAAATAATATATTAGATGGCTGTACTTTATACCAACTAAATAATATATTAGATGGCTGTACTTTATACCAACTAAATAATATATTAGATGGCTGTACTTTATACCAACTAAATAATATATTAGATGGCTGTACTTTATACCAACTAAATAATATATTAGATGGCTGTACTTTATACCAACTAAATAATATATTAGATGGCTGTACTTTATACCAACTAAATAATATATTAGATGGCTGTACTTTATACCAACTAAATAATATATTAGATGGCTGTACTTTATACCAACTAAATAATATATTAGATGGCTGTACTTTATACCAACTAAATAATATATTAGATGGCTGTACTTTATACCAACTAAATAATATATTAGATGGCTGTACTTTATACCAACTAAATAATATATTAGATGGCTGTACTTTATACCAACTAAATAATATATTAGATGGCTGTACTTTATACCAACTAAATAATATATTAGATGGCTGTACTTTATACCAACTAAATAATATATTAGATGGCTGTACTTTATACCAACTAAATAATATATTAGATGGCTGTACTTTATACCAACTAAATAATATATTAGATGGCTGTACTTTATACCAACTAAATAATATATTAGATGGCTGTACTTTATACCAACTAAATAATATATTAGATGGCTGTACTTTATACCAACTAAATAATATATTAGATGGCTGTACTTTATACCAACTAAATAATATATTAGATGGCTGTACTTTATACCAACTAAATAATATATTAGATGGCTGTACTTTATACCAACTAAATAATATATTAGATGGCTGTACTTTATACCAACTAAATAATATATTAGATGGCTGTACTTTATACCAACTAAATAATATATTAGATGGCTGTACTTTATACCAACTAAATAATATATTAGATGGCTGTACTTTATACCAACTAAATAATATATTAGATGGCTGTACTTTATACCAACTAAATAATATATTAGATGGCTGTACTTTATACCAACTAAATAATATATTAGATGGCTGTACTTTATACCAACTAAATAATATATTAGATGGCTGTACTTTATACCAACTAAATAATATATTAGATGGCTGTACTTTATACCAACTAAATAATATATTAGATGGCTATACTTTATACCAACTAAATAATATATTAGATGGCTGTACTTTATACCAACTAAATAATATATTAGATGGCTGTACTTTATACCAACTAAATAATATATTAGATGGCTGTACTTTATACCAACTAAATAATATATTAGATGGCTGTACTTTATACCAACTAAATAATATATTAGATGGCTGTACTTTATACCAACTAAATAATATATTAGATGGCTGTACTTTATACCAACTAAATAATATATTAGATGGCTGTACTTTATACCAACTAAATAATATATTAGATGGCTGTACTTTATACCAACTAAATAATATATTAGATGGCTGTACTTTATACCAACTAAATAATATATTAGATGGCTGTACTTTATACCAACTAAATAATATATTAGATGGCTGTACTTTATACCAACTAAATAATATATTAGATGGCTGTACTTTATACCAACTAAATAATATATTAGATGGCTGTACTTTATACCAACTAAATAATATATTAGATGGCTGTACTTTATACCAACTAAATAATATATTAGATGGCTGTACTTTATACCAACTAAATAATATATTAGATGGCTATACTTTATACCAACTAAATAATATATTAGATGGCTATACTTTATACCAACTAAATAATATATTAGATGGCTGTACTTTATACCAACTAAATAATATATTAGATGGCTGTACTTTATACCAACTAAATAATATATTAGATGGCTGTACTTTATACCAACTAAATAATATATTAGATGGCTGTACTTTATACCAACTAAATAATATATTAGATGGCTTTATACCAACTTAATATATTAGATGGCTGTACTTTATACCAACTAAATAATATATTAGATGGCTGTACTTTATACCAACTAAATAATATATTAGATGGCTGTACTTTATACCAACTAAATAATATATTAGATGGCTGTACTTTATACCAACTAAATAATATATTAGATGGCTGTACTTTATACCAACTAAATAATATATTAGATGGCTGTACTTTATACCAACTAAATAATATATTAGATGGCTGTACTTTATACCAACTAAATAATATATTAGATGGCTGTACTTTATACCAACTAAATAATATATTAGATGGCTGTACTTTATACCAACTAAATAATATATTAGATGGCTGTACTTTATACCAACTAAATAATATATTAGATGGCTGTACTTTATACCAACTAAATAATATATTAGATGGCTGTACTTTATACCAACTAAATAATATATTAGATGGCTGTACTTTATACCAACTAAATAATATATTAGATGGCTGTACTTTATACCAACTAAATAATATATTAGATGGCTGTACTTTATACCAACTAAATAATATATTAGATGGCTGTACTTTATACCAACTAAATAATATATTAGATGGCTGTACTTTATACCAACTAAATAATATATTAGATGGCTGTACTTTATACCAACTAAATAATATATTAGATGGCTGTACTTTATACCAACTAAATAATATATTAGATGGCTGTACTTTATACCAACTAAATAATATATTAGATGGCTATACTTTATACCAACTAAATAATATATTAGATGGCTGTACTTTATACCAACTAAATAATATATTAGATGGCTGTACTTTATACCAACTAAATAATATATTAGATGGCTGTACTTTATACCAACTAAATAATATATTAGATGGCTGTACTTTATACCAACTAAATAATATATTAGATGGCTGTACTTTATACCAACTAAATAATATATTAGATGGCTGTACTTTATACCAACTAAATAATATATTAGATGGCTGTACTTTATACCAACTAAATAATATATTAGATGGCTGTACTTTATACCAACTAAATAATATATTAGATGGCTGTACTTTATACCAACTAAATAATATATTAGATGGCTATACTTTATACCAACTAAATAATATATTAGATGGCTGTACTTTATACCAACTAAATAATATATTAGATGGCTGTACTTTATACCAACTAAATAATATATTAGATGGCTGTACTTTATACCAACTAAATAATATATTAGATGGCTGTACTTTATACCAACTAAATAATATATTAGATGGCTGTACTTTATACCAACTAAATAATATATTAGATGGCTGTACTTTATACCAACTAAATAATATATTAGATGGCTGTACTTTATACCAACTAAATAATATATTAGATGGCTGTACTTTATACCAACTAAATAATATATTAGATGGCTGTACTTTATACCAACTAAATAATATATTAGATGGCTGTACTTTATACCAACTAAATAATATATTAGATGGCTGTACTTTATACCAACTAAATAATATATTAGATGGCTGTACTTTATACCAACTAAATAATATATTAGATGGCTGTACTTTATACCAACTAAATAATATATTAGATGGCTGTACTTTATACCAACTAAATAATATATTAGATGGCTGTACTTTATACCAACTAAATAATATATTAGATGGCTGTACTTTATACCAACTAAATAATATATTAGATGGCTGTACTTTATACCAACTAAATAATATATTAGATGGCTGTACTTTATACCAACTAAATAATATATTAGATGGCTGTACTTTATACCAACTAAATAATATATTAGATGGCTGTACTTTATACCAACTAAATAATATATTAGATGGCTGTACTTTATACCAACTAAATAATATATTAGATGGCTGTACTTTATACCAACTAAATAATATATTAGATGGCTGTACTTTATACCAACTAAATAATATATTAGATGGCTGTACTTTATACCAACTAAATAATATATTAGATGGCTGTACTTTATACCAACTAAATAATATATTAGATGGCTGTACTTTATACCAACTAAATAATATATTAGATGGCTGTACTTTATACCAACTAAATAATATATTAGATGGCTGTACTTTATACCAACTAAATAATATATTAGATGGCTGTACTTTATACCAACTAAATAATATATTAGATGGCTGTACTTTATACCAACTAAATAATATATTAGATGGCTATACTTTATACCAACTAAATAATATATTAGATGGCTGTACTTTATACCAACTAAATAATATATTAGATGGCTGTACTTTATACCAACTAAATAATATATTAGATGGCTGTACTTTATACCAACTAAATAATATATTAGATGGCTGTACTTTATACCAACTAAATAATATATTAGATGGCTGTACTTTATACCAACTAAATAATATATTAGATGGCTGTACTTTATACCAACTAAATAATATATTAGATGGCTGTACTTTATACCAACTAAATAATATATTAGATGGCTGTACTTTATACCAACTAAATAATATATTAGATGGCTGTACTTTATACCAACTAAATAATATATTAGATGGCTGTACTTTATACCAACTAAATAATATATTAGATGGCTGTACTTTATACCAACTAAATAATATATTAGATGGCTGTACTTTATACCAACTAAATAATATATTAGATGGCTGTACTTTATACCAACTAAATAATATATTAGATGGCTGTACTTTATACCAACTAAATAATATATTAGATGGCTGTACTTTATACCAACTAAATAATATATTAGATGGCTGTACTTTATACCAACTAAATAATATATTAGATGGCTGTACTTTATACCAACTAAATAATATATTAGATGGCTGTACTTTATACCAACTAAATAATATATTAGATGGCTGTACTTTATACCAACTAAATAATATATTAGATGGCTGTACTTTATACCAACTAAATAATATATTAGATGGCTGTACTTTATACCAACTAAATAATATATTAGATGGCTGTACTTTATACCAACTAAATAATATATTAGATGGCTGTACTTTATACCAACTAAATAATATATTAGATGGCTGTACTTTATACCAACTAAATAATATATTAGATGGCTGTACTTTATACCAACTAAATAATATATTAGATGGCTGTACTTTATACCAACTAAATAATATATTAGATGGCTGTACTTTATACCAACTAAATAATATATTAGATGGCTGTACTTTATACCAACTAAATAATATATTAGATGGCTGTACTTTATACCAACTAAATAATATATTAGATGGCTGTACTTTATACCAACTAAATAATATATTAGATGGCTATACTTTATACCAACTAAATAATATATTAGATGGCTGTACTTTATACCAACTAAATAATATATTAGATGGCTGTACTTTATACCAACTAAATAATATATTAGATGGCTGTACTTTATACCAACTAAATAATATATTAGATGGCTGTACTTTATACCAACTAAATAATATATTAGATGGCTGTACTTTATACCAACTAAATAATATATTAGATGGCTGTACTTTATACCAACTAAATAATATATTAGATGGCTGTACTTTATACCAACTAAATAATATATTAGATGGCTGTACTTTATACCAACTAAATAATATATTAGATGGCTGTACTTTATACCAACTAAATAATATATTAGATGGCTGTACTTTATACCAACTAAATAATATATTAGATGGCTATACTTTATACCAACTAAATAATATATTAGATGGCTGTACTTTATACCAACTAAATAATATATTAGATGGCTGTACTTTATACCAACTAAATAATATATTAGATGGCTGTACTTTATACCAACTAAATAATATATTAGATGGCTGTACTTTATACCAACTAAATAATATATTAGATGGCTGTACTTTATACCAACTAAATAATATATTAGATGGCTGTACTTTATACCAACTAAATAATATATTAGATGGCTGTACTTTATACCAACTAAATAATATATTAGATGGCTGTACTTTATACCAACTAAATAATATATTAGATGGCTGTACTTTATACCAACTAAATAATATATTAGATGGCTGTACTTTATACCAACTAAATAATATATTAGATGGCTGTACTTTATACCAACTAAATAATATATTAGATGGCTGTACTTTATACCAACTAAATAATATATTAGATGGCTGTACTTTATACCAACTAAATAATATATTAGATGGCTGTACTTTATACCAACTAAATAATATATTAGATGGCTGTACTTTATACCAACTAAATAATATATTAGATGGCTGTACTTTATACCAACTAAATAATATATTAGATGGCTGTACTTTATACCAACTAAATAATATATTAGATGGCTGTACTTTATACCAACTAAATAATATATTAGATGGCTGTACTTTATACCAACTAAATAATATATTAGATGGCTGTACTTTATACCAACTAAATAATATATTAGATGGCTGTACTTTATACCAACTAAATAATATATTAGATGGCTGTACTTTATACCAACTAAATAATATATTAGATGGCTGTACTTTATACCAACTAAATAATATATTAGATGGCTGTACTTTATACCAACTAAATAATATATTAGATGGCTATACTTTATACCAACTAAATAATATATTAGATGGCTGTACTTTATACCAACTAAATAATATATTAGATGGCTGTACTTTATACCAACTAAATAATATATTAGATGGCTGTACTTTATACCAACTAAATAATATATTAGATGGCTATACTTTATACCAACTAAATAATATATTAGATGGCTGTACTTTATACCAACTAAATAATATATTAGATGGCTGTACTTTATACCAACTAAATAATATATTAGATGGCTATACTTTATACCAACTAAATAATATATTAGATGGCTATACTTTATACCAACTAAATAATATATTAGATGGCTGTACTTTATACCAACTAAATAATATATTAGATGGCTGTACTTTATACCAACTAAATAATATATTAGATGGCTGTACTTTATACCAACTAAATAATATATTAGATGGCTGTACTTTATACCAACTAAATAATATATTAGATGGCTGTACTTTATACCAACTAAATAATATATTAGATGGCTGTACTTTATACCAACTAAATAATATATTAGATGGCTGTACTTTATACCAACTAAATAATATATTAGATGGCTGTACTTTATACCAACTAAATAATATATTAGATGGCTGTACTTTATACCAACTAAATAATATATTAGATGGCTATACTTTATACCAACTAAATAATATATTAGATGGCTGTACTTTATACCAACTAAATAATATATTAGATGGCTGTACTTTATACCAACTAAATAATATATTAGATGGCTGTACTTTATACCAACTAAATAATATATTAGATGGCTGTATACTTTATACCAACTAAATAATATATTAGATGGCTGTACTTTATACCAACTAAATAATATATTAGATGGCTGTACTTTATACCAACTAAATAATATATTAGATGGCTGTACTTTATACCAACTAAATAATATATTAGATGGCTATACTTTATACCAACTAAATAATATATTAGATGGCTGTACTTTATACCAACTAAATAATATATTAGATGGCTGTACTTTATACCAACTAAATAATATATTAGATGGCTGTACTTTATACCAACTAAATAATATATTAGATGGCTGTACTTTATACCAACTAAATAATATATTAGATGGCTACTACTTTATACCAACTAAATAATATATTAGATGGCTGTACTTTATACCAACTAAATAATATATTAGATGGCTGTACTTTATACCAACTAAATAATATATTAGATGGCTGTACTTTATACCAACTAAATAATATATTAGATGGCTATACTTTATACCAACTAAATAATATATTAGATGGCTGTACTTTATACCAACTAAATAATATATTAGATGGCTGTACTTTATACCAACTAAATAATATATTAGATGGCTGTACTTTATACCAACTAAATAATATATTAGATGGCTGTACTTTATACCAACTAAATAATATATTAGATGGCTGTACTTTATACCAACTAAATAATATATTAGATGGCTGTACTTTATACCAACTAAATAATATATTAGATGGCTGTACTTTATACCAACTAAATAATATATTAGATGGCTGTACTTTATACCAACTAAATAATATATTAGATGGCTGTACTTTATACCAACTAAATAATATATTAGATGGCTGTACTTTATACCAACTAAATAATATATTAGATGGCTGTACTTTATACCAACTAAATAATATATTAGATGGCTTTTTATACCAACTAAATAATATATTAGATGGCTATACTTTATACCAACTAAATAATATATTAGATGGCTGTACTTTATACCAACTAAATAATATATTAGATGGCTGTACTTTATACCAACTAAATAATATATTAGATGGCTGTACTTTATACCAACTAAATAATATATTAGATGGCTGTACTTTATACCAACTAAATAATATATTAGATGGCTGTACTTTATACCAACTAAATAATATATTAGATGGCTGTACTTTATACCAACTAAATAATATATTAGATGGCTGTACTTTATACCAACTAAATAATATATTATGGCTGTATACCATAAATAATATATTAGATGGCTGTACTTTATACCAACTAAATAATATATTAGATGGCTGTACTTTATACCAACTAAATAATATATTAGATGGCTGTACTTTATACCAACTAAATAATATATTAGATGGCTGTACTTTATACCAACTAAATAATATATTAGATGGCTATACTTTATACCAACTAAATAATATATTAGATGGCTATACTTTATACCAACTAAATAATATATTAGATGGCTGTACTTTATACCAACTAAATAATATATTAGATGGCTGTACTTTATACCAACTAAATAATATATTAGATGGCTGTACTTTTTTATACCAACTAAATAATATATTAGATGGCTGTACTTTATACCAACTAAATAATATATTAGATGGCTGTACTTTATACCAACTAAATAATATATTAGATGGCTGTACTTTATACCAACTAAATAATATATTAGATGGCTGTACTTTATACCAACTAAATAATATATTAGATGGCTGTACTTTATACCAACTAAATAATATATTAGATGGCTGTACTTTATACCAACTAAATAATATATTAGATGGCTGTACTTTATACCAACTAAATAATATATTAGATGGCTGTACTTTATACCAACTAAATAATATATTAGATGGCTGTACTTTATACCAACTAAATAATATATTAGATGGCTGTACTTTATACCAACTAAATAATATATTAGATGGCTGTACTTTATACCAACTAAATAATATATTAGATGGCTGTACTTTATACCAACTAAATAATATATGGCTAGATGGCTGGCTGTACTTTATACCAACTAAATAATATATTAGATGGCTGTACTTTATACCAACTAAATAATATATTAGATGGCTGTACTTTATACCAACTAAATAATATATTAGATGGCTGTACTTTATACCAACTAAATAATATATTAGATGGCTGTACTTTATACCAACTAAATAATATATTAGATGGCTGTACTTTATACCAACTAAATAATATATTAGATGGCTGTACTTTATACCAACTAAATAATATATTAGATGGCTGTACTTTATACCAACTAAATAATATATTAGATGGCTGTACTTTATACCAACTAAATAATATATTAGATGGCTGTACTTTATACCAACTAAATAATATATTAGATGGCTATACTTTATACCAACTAAATAATATATTAGATGGCTGTACTTTATACCAACTAAATAATATATTAGATGGCTGTACTTTATACCAACTAAATAATATATTAGATGGCTGTACTTTATACCAACTAAATAATATATTAGATGGCTGTACTTTATACCAACTAAATAATATATTAGATGGCTGTACTTTATACCAACTAAATAATATATTAGATGGCTGTACTTTATACCAACTAAATAATATATTAGATGGCTGTACTTTATACCAACTAAATAATATATTAGATGGCTGTACTTTATACCAACTAAATAATATATTAGATGGCTGTACTTTATACCAACTAAATAATATATTAGATGGCTGTACTTTATACTTAATATACCAACTAAAACTAATATATATAGATGGCTGTACTTTATACCAACTAAATAATATATTAGATGGCTGTACTTTATACCAACTAAATAATATATTAGATGGCTGTACTTTATACCAACTAAATAATATATTAGATGGCTGTACTTTATACCAACTAAATAATATATTAGATGGCTGTACTTTATACCAACTAAATAATATATTAGATGGCTGTACTTTATACCAACTAAATAATATATTAGATGGCTGTACTTTATACCAACTAAATAATATATTAGATGGCTGTACTTTATACCAACTAAATAATATATTAGATGGCTGTACTTTATACCAACTAAATAATATATTAGATGGCTGTACTTTATACCAACTAAATAATATATTAGATGGCTGTACTTTATACCAACTAAATAATATATTAGATGGCTGTACTTTATACCAACTAAATAATATATTAGATGGCTGTACTTTATACCAACTAAATAATATATTAGATGGCTGTACTTTATACCAACTAAATAATATATTAGATGGCTGTACTTTATACCAACTAAATAATATATTAGATGGCTGTACTTTATACCAACTAAATAATATATTAGATGGCTATACTTTATACCAACTAAATAATATATTAGATGGCTGTACTTTATACCAACTAAATAATATATTAGATGGCTGTACTTTATACCAACTAAATAATATATTAGATGGCTGTACTTTATACCAACTAAATAATATATTAGATGGCTGTACTTTATACCAACTAAATAATATATTAGATGGCTGTACTTTATACCAACTAAATAATATATTAGATGGCTGTACTTTATACCAACTAAATAATATATTAGATGGCTGTACTTTATACCAACTAAATAATATATTAGATGGCTGTACTTTATACCAACTAAATAATATATTAGATGGCTGTACTTTATACCAACTAAATAATATATTAGATGGCTGTACTTTATACCAACTAAATAATATATTAGATGGCTGTACTTTATACCAACTAAATAATATATTAGATGGCTGTACTTTATACCAACTAAATAATATATTAGATGGCTGTACTTTATACCAACTAAATAATATATTAGATGGCTGTACTTTATACCAACTAAATAATATATTAGATGGCTGTACTTTATACCAACTAAATAATATATTAGATGGCTATACTTTATACCAACTAAATAATATATTAGATGGCTGTACTTTATACCAACTAAATAATATATTAGATGGCTGTACTTTATACCAACTAAATAATATATTAGATGGCTGTACTTTATACCAACTAAATAATATATTAGATGGCTGTACTTTATACCAACTAAATAATATATTAGATGGCTGTACTTTATACCAACTAAATAATATATTAGATGGCTGTACTTTATACCAACTAAATAATATATTAGATGGCTGTACTTTATACCAACTAAATAATATATTAGATGGCTGTACTTTATACCAACTAAATAATATATTAGATGGCTGTACTTTATACCAACTAAATAATATATTAGATGGCTGTACTTTATACCAACTAAATAATATATTAGATGGCTGTACTTTATACCAACTAAATAATATATTAGATGGCTGTACTTTATACCAACTAAATAATATATTAGATGGCTGTACTTTATACCAACTAAATAATATATTAGATGGCTGTACTTTATACCAACTAAATAATATATTAGATGGCTGTACTTTATACCAACTAAATAATATATTAGATGGCTGTACTTTATACCAACTAAATAATATATTAGATGGCTGTACTTTATACCAACTAAATAATATATTAGATGGCTGTACTTTATACCAACTAAATAATATATTAGATGGCTATACTTTATACCAACTAAATAATATATTAGATGGCTGTACTTTATACCAACTAAATAATATATTAGATGGCTGTACTTTATACCAACTAAATAATATATTAGATGGCTGTACTTTATACCAACTAAATAATATATTAGATGGCTGTACTTTATACCAACTAAATAATATATTAGATGGCTGTACTTTATACCAACTAAATAATATATTAGATGGCTGTACTTTATACCAACTAAATAATATATTAGATGGCTGTACTTTATACCAACTAAATAATATATTAGATGGCTGTACTTTATACCAACTAAATAATATATTAGATGGCTGTACTTTATACCAACTAAATAATATATTAGATGGCTGTACTTTATACCAACTAAATAATATATTAGATGGCTGTACTTTATACCAACTAAATAATATATTAGATGGCTGTACTTTATACCAACTAAATAATATATTAGATGGCTGTACTTTATACCAACTAAATAATATATTAGATGGCTGTACTTTATACCAACTAAATAATATATTAGATGGCTGTACTTTATACCAACTAAATAATATATTAGATGGCTGTACTTTATACCAACTAAATAATATATTAGATGGCTGTACTTTATACCAACTAAATAATATATTAGATGGCTGTACTTTATACCAACTAAATAATATATTAGATGGCTGTACTTTATACCAACTAAATAATATATTAGATGGCTATACTTTATACCAACTAAATAATATATTAGATGGCTGTACTTTATACCAACTAAATAATATATTAGATGGCTGTACTTTATACCAACTAAATAATATATTAGATGGCTGTACTTTATACCAACTAAATAATATATTAGATGGCTGTACTTTATACCAACTAAATAATATATTAGATGGCTGTACTTTATACCAACTAAATAATATATTAGATGGCTGTACTTTATACCAACTAAATAATATATTAGATGGCTATACTTTATACCAACTAAATAATATATTAGATGGCTGTACTTTATACCAACTAAATAATATATTAGATGGCTGTACTTTATACCAACTAAATAATATATTAGATGGCTGTACTTTATACCAACTAAATAATATATTAGATGGCTGTACTTTATACCAACTAAATAATATATTAGATGGCTGTACTTTATACCAACTAAATAATATATTAGATGGCTGTACTTTATACCAACTAAATAATATATTAGATGGCTGTACTTTATACCAACTAAATAATATATTAGATGGCTGTACTTTATACCAACTAAATAATATATTAGATGGCTGTACTTTATACCAACTAAATAATATATTAGATGGCTGTACTTTATACCAACTAAATAATATATTAGATGGCTGTACTTTATACCAACTAAATAATATATTAGATGGCTGTACTTTATACCAACTAAATAATATATTAGATGGCTGTACTTTATACCAACTAAATAATATATTAGATGGCTGTACTTTATACCAACTAAATAATATATTAGATGGCTGTACTTTATACCAACTAAATAATATATTAGATGGCTGTACTTTATACCAACTAAATAATATATTAGATGGCTGTACTTTATACCAACTAAATAATATATTAGATGGCTGTACTTTATACCAACTAAATAATATATTAGATGGCTGTACTTTATACCAACTAAATAATATATTAGATGGCTGTACTTTATACCAACTAAATAATATATTAGATGGCTGTACTTTATACCAACTAAATAATATATTAGATGGCTGTACTTTATACCAACTAAATAATATATTAGATGGCTGTACTTTATACCAACTAAATAATATATTAGATGGCTGTACTTTATACCAACTAAATAATATATTAGATGGCTGTACTTTATACCAACTAAATAATATATTAGATGGCTGTACTTTATACCAACTAAATAATATATTAGATGGCTGTACTTTTATACCAACTAAATAATATATTAGATGGCTGTACTTTATACCAACTAAATAATATATTAGATGGCTGTACTTTATACCAACTAAATAATATATTAGATGGCTGTACTTTATACCAACTAAATAATATATTAGATGGCTGTACTTTATACCAACTAAATAATATATTAGATGGCTATACTTTATACCAACTAAATAATATATTAGATGGCTGTACTTTATACCAACTAAATAATATATTAGATGGCTGTACTTTATACCAACTAAATAATATATTAGATGGCTGTACTTTATACCAACTAAATAATATATTAGATGGCTGTACTTTATACCAACTAAATAATATATTAGATGGCTATACTTTATACCAACTAAATAATATATTAGATGGCTGTACTTTATACCAACTAAATAATATATTAGATGGCTGTACTTTATACCAACTAAATAATATATTAGATGGCTGTACTTTATACCAACTAAATAATATATTAGATGGCTATACTTTATACCAACTAAATAATATATTAGATGGCTATACTTTATACCAACTAAATAATATATTAGATGGCTGTACTTTATACCAACTAAATAATATATTAGATGGCTGTATTTATACCAACTAAATAATATATTAGATGGCTGTACTTTATACCAACTAAATAATATATTAGATGGCTGTACTTTATACCAACTAAATAATATATTAGATGGCTGTACTTTATACCAACTAAATAATATATTAGATGGCTGTACTTTATACCAACTAAATAATATATTAGATGGCTGTACTTTATACCAACTAAATAATATATTAGATGGCTGTACTTTATACCAACTAAATAATATATTAGATGGCTGTACTTTATACCAACTAAATAATATATTAGATGGCTGTACTTTATACCAACTAAATAATATATTAGATGGCTGTACTTTATACCAACTAAATAATATATTAGATGGCTGTACTTTATACCAACTAAATAATATATTAGATGGCTGTACTTTATACCAACTAAATAATATATTAGATGGCTGTACTTTATACCAACTAAATAATATATTAGATGGCTGTACTTTATACCAACTAAATAATATATTAGATGGCTGTACTTTATACCAACTAAATAATATATTAGATGGCTATACTTTATACCAACTAAATAATATATTAGATGGCTATACTTTATACCAACTAAATAATATATTAGATGGCTGTACTTTATACCAACTAAATAATATATTAGATGGCTGTACTTTATACCAACTAAATAATATATTAGATGGCTGTACTTTATACCAACTAAATAATATATTAGATGGCTATACTTTATACCAACTAAATAATATATTAGATGGCTGTACTTTATACCAACTAAATAATATATTAGATGGCTGTACTTTATACCAACTAAATAATATATTAGATGGCTGTACTTTATACCAACTAAATAATATATTAGATGGCTGTACTTTATACCAACTAAATAATATATTAGATGGCTATACTTTATACCAACTAAATAATATATTAGATGGCTGTACTTTATACCAACTAAATAATATATTAGATGGCTGTACTTTATACCAACTAAATAATATATTAGATGGCTGTACTTTATACCAACTAAATAATATATTAGATGGCTGTACTTTATACCAACTAAATAATATATTAGATGGCTGTACTTTATACCAACTAAATAATATATTAGATGGCTGTACTTTATACCAACTAAATAATATATTAGATGGCTGTACTTTATACCAACTAAATAATATATTAGATGGCTGTACTTTATACCAACTAAATAATATATTAGATGGCTGTACTTTATACCAACTAAATAATATATTAGATGGCTGTACTTTATACCAACTAAATAATATATTAGATGGCTGTACTTTATACCAACTAAATAATATATTAGATGGCTGTACTTTATACCAACTAAATAATATATTAGATGGCTGTACTTTATACCAACTAAATAATATATTAGATGGCTGTACTTTATACCAACTAAATAATATATTAGATGGCTGTACTTTATACCAACTAAATAATATATTAGATGGCTGTACTTTATACCAACTAAATAATATATTAGATGGCTGTACTTTATACCAACTAAATAATATATTAGATGGCTATACTTTATACCAACTAAATAATATATTAGATGGCTGTACTTTATACCAACTAAATAATATATTAGATGGCTGTACTTTATACCAACTAAATAATATATTAGATGGCTGTACTTTATACCAACTAAATAATATATTAGATGGCTGTACTTTATACCAACTAAATAATATATTAGATGGCTATACTTTATACCAACTAAATAATATATTAGATGGCTGTACTTTATACCAACTAAATAATATATTAGATGGCTGTACTTTATACCAACTAAATAATATATTAGATGGCTGTACTTTATACCAACTAAATAATATATTAGATGGCTGTACTTTATACCAACTAAATAATATATTAGATGGCTGTACTTTATACCAACTAAATAATATATTAGATGGCTATACTTTATACCAACTAAATAATATATTAGATGGCTATACTTTATACCAACTAAATAATATATTAGATGGCTGTACTTTATACCAACTAAATAATATATTAGATGGCTGTACTTTATACCAACTAAATAATATATTAGATGGCTGTACTTTATACCAACTAAATAATATATTAGATGGCTATACTTTATACCAACTAAATAATATATTAGATGGCTATACTTTATACCAACTAAATAATATATTAGATGGCTGTACTTTATACCAACTAAATAATATATTAGATGGCTGTACTTTATACCAACTAAATAATATATTAGATGGCTGTACTTTATACCAACTAAATAATATATTAGATGGCTGTACTTTATACCAACTAAATAATATATTAGATGGCTGTACTTTATACCAACTAAATAATATATTAGATGGCTGTACTTTATACCAACTAAATAATATATTAGATGGCTGTACTTTATACCAACTAAATAAATAATATATTACTTTATACCAACTAAATAATATATTAGATGGCTACTTTAACCAAAAATAATATATTAGATGGCTGTACTTTATACCAACTAAATAATATATTAGATGGCTGTACTTTATACCAACTAAATAATATATTAGATGGCTGTACTTTATACCAACTAAATAATATATTAGATGGCTATACTTTATACCAACTAAATAATATATTAGATGGCTGTACTTTATACCAACTAAATAATATATTAGATGGCTGTACTTTATACCAACTAAATAATATATTAGATGGCTGTACTTTATACCAACTAAATAATATATTAGATGGCTGTACTTTATACCAACTAAATAATATATTAGATGGCTGTACTTTATACCAACTAAATAATATATTAGATGGCTGTACTTTATACCAACTAAATAATATATTAGATGGCTGTACTTTATACCAACTAAATAATATATTAGATGGCTGTACTTTATACCAACTAAATAATATATTAGATGGCTGTACTTTATACCAACTAAATAATATATTAGATGGCTGTACTTTATACCAACTAAATAATATATTAGATGGCTGTACTTTATACCAACTAAATAATATATTAGATGGCTATACCAAACTAAATAATATATTAGATGGCTGTACTTTATACCAACTAAATAATATATTAGATGGCTGTACTTTATACCAACTAAATAATATATTAGATGGCTGTACTTTATACCAACTAAATAATATATTAGATGGCTATACTTTATACCAACTAAATAATATATTAGATGGCTGTACTTTATACCAACTAAATAATATATTAGATGGCTGTACTTTATACCAACTAAATAATATATTAGATGGCTGTACTTTATACCAACTAAATAATATATTAGATGGCTGTACTTTATACCAACTAAATAATATATTAGATGGCTGTACTTTATACCAACTAAATAATATATTAGATGGCTATACTTTATACCAACTAAATAATATATTAGATGGCTACTTTATACTTTATACCAACTAAATAATATATTAGATGGCTGTACTTTATACCAACTAAATAATATATTAGATGGCTGTACTTTATACCAACTAAATAATATATTAGATGGCTGTACTTTATACCAACTAAATAATATATTAGATGGCTATACTTTATACCAACTAAATAATATATTAGATGGCTGTACTTTATACCAACTAAATAATATATTAGATGGCTGTACTTTATACCAACTAAATAATATATTAGATGGCTATACTTTATACCAACTAAATAATATATTAGATGGCTATACTTTATACCAACTAAATAATATATTAGATGGCTGTACTTTATACCAACTAAATAATATATTAGATGGCTGTACTTTATACCAACTAAATAATATATTAGATGGCTGTACTTTATACCAACTAAATAATATATTAGATGGCTGTACTTTATACCAACTAAATAATATATTAGATGGCTGTACTTTATACCAACTAAATAATATATTAGATGGCTATACTTTATACCAACTAAATAATATATTAGATGGCTGTACTTTATACCAACTAAATAATATATTAGATGGCTGTACTTTATACCAACTAAATAATATATTAGATGGCTACACTTTATACCAACTAAATAATATATTAGATGGCTATACTTTATACCAACTAAATAATATATTAGATGGCTGTACTTTATACCAACTAAATAATATATTAGATGGCTGTACTTTATACCAACTAAATAATATATTAGATGGCTGTACTTTATACCAACTAAATAATATATTAGATGGCTGTACTTTATACCAACTAAATAATATATTAGATGGCTGTACTTTATACCAACTAAATAATATATTAGATGGCTGTACTTTATACCAACTAAATAATATATTAGATGGCTGTACTTTATACCAACTAAATAATATATTAGATGGCTGTACTTTATACCAACTAAATAATATATTAGATGGCTGTACTTTATACCAACTAAATAATATATTAGATGGCTGTACTTTATACCAACTAAATAATATATTAGATGGCTGTACTTTATACCAACTAAATAATATATTAGATGGCTATACTTTATACCAACTAAATAATATATTAGATGGCTGTACTTTATACCAACTAAATAATATATTAGATGGCTATACTTTATACCAACTAAATAATATATTAGATGGCTGTACTTTATACCAACTAAATAATATATTAGATGGCTGTACTTTATACCAACTAAATAATATATTAGATGGCTGTACTTTATACCAACTAAATAATATATTAGATGGCTGTACTTTATACCAACTAAATAATATATTAGATGGCTGTACTTTATACCAACTAAATAATATATTAGATGGCTATACTTTATACCAACTAAATAATATATTAGATGGCTGTACTTTATACCAACTAAATAATATATTAGATGGCTGTACTTTATACCAACTAAATAATATATTAGATGGCTGTACTTTATACCAACTAAATAATATATTAGATGGCTGTACTTTATACCAACTAAATAATATATTAGATGGCTGTACTTTATACCAACTAAATAATATATTAGATGGCTATACTTTATACCAACTAAATAATATATTAGATGGCTGTACTTTATACCAACTAAATAATATATTAGATGGCTGTACTTTATACCAACTAAATAATATATTAGATGGCTATACTTTATACCAACTAAATAATATATTAGATGGCTGTACTTTATACCAACTAAATAATATATTAGATGGCTGTACTTTATACCAACTAAATAATATATTAGATGGCTGTACTTTATACCAACTAAATAATATATTAGATGGCTGTACTTTATACCAACTAAATAATATATTAGATGGCTGTACTTTATACCAACTAAATAATATATTAGATGGCTGTACTTTATACCAACTAAATAATATATTAGATGGCTGTACTTTATACCAACTAAATAATATATTAGATGGCTGTACTTTATACCAACTAAATAATATATTAGATGGCTGTACTTTATACCAACTAAATAATATATTAGATGGCTGTACTTTATACCAACTAAATAATATATTAGATGGCTGTACTTTATACCAACTAAATAATATATTAGATGGCTGTACTTTATACCAACTAAATAATATATTAGATGGCTGTACTTTATACCAACTAAATAATATATTAGATGGCTGTACTTTATACCAACTAAATAATATATTAGATGGCTGTACTTTATACCAACTAAATAATATATTAGATGGCTGTACTTTATACCAACTAAATAATATATTAGATGGCTGTACTTTATACCAACTAAATAATATATTAGATGGCTGTACTTTATACCAACTAAATAATATATTAGATGGCTGTACTTTATACCAACTAAATAATATATTAGATGGCTGTACTTTATACCAACTAAATAATATATTAGATGGCTGTACTTTATACCAACTAAATAATATATTAGATGGCTGTACTTTATACCAACTAAATAATATATTAGATGGCTGTACTTTATACCAACTAAATAATATATTAGATGGCTGTACTTTATACCAACTAAATAATATATTAGATGGCTATACTTTATACCAACTAAATAATATATTAGATGGCTGTACTTTATACCAACTAAATAATATATTAGATGGCTGTACTTTATACCAACTAAATAATATATTAGATGGCTATACTTTATACCAACTAAATAATATATTAGATGGCTATACTTTATACCAACTAAATAATATATTAGATGGCTATACTTTATACCAACTAAATAATATATTAGATGGCTGTACTTTATACCAACTAAATAATATATTAGATGGCTGTACTTTATACCAACTAAATAATATATTAGATGGCTGTACTTTATACCAACTAAATAATATATTAGATGGCTGTACTTTATACCAACTAAATAATATATTAGATGGCTGTACTTTATACCAACTAAATAATATATTAGATGGCTGTACTTTATACCAACTAAATAATATATTAGATGGCTATACTTTATACCAACTAAATAATATATTAGATGGCTGTACTTTATACCAACTAAATAATATATTAGATGGCTGTACTTTATACCAACTAAATAATATATTAGATGGCTGTACTTTATACCAACTAAATAATATATTAGATGGCTGTACTTTATACCAACTAAATAATATATTAGATGGCTGTACTTTATACCAACTAAATAATATATTAGATGGCTGTACTTTATACCAACTAAATAATATATTAGATGGCTGTACTTTATACCAACTAAATAATATATTAGATGGCTGTACTTTATACCAACTAAATAATATATTAGATGGCTATACTTTATACCAACTAAATAATATATTAGATGGCTATACTTTATACCAACTAAATAATATATTAGATGGCTGTACTTTATACCAACTAAATAATATATTAGATGGCTGTACTTTATACCAACTAAATAATATATTAGATGGCTGTACTTTATACCAACTAAATAATATATTAGATGGCTGTACTTTATACCAACTAAATAATATATTAGATGGCTGTACTTTATACCAACTAAATAATATATTAGATGGCTGTACTTTATACCAACTAAATAATATATTAGATGGCTATACTTTATACCAACTAAATAATATATTAGATGGCTGTACTTTATACCAACTAAATAATATATTAGATGGCTGTACTTTATACCAACTAAATAATATATTAGATGGCTGTACTTTATACCAACTAAATAATATATTAGATGGCTATACTTTATACCAACTAAATAATATATTAGATGGCTGTACTTTATACCAACTAAATAATATATTAGATGGCTGTACTTTATACCAACTAAATAATATATTAGATGGCTGTACTTTATACCAACTAAATAATATATTAGATGGCTGTACTTTATACCAACTAAATAATATATTAGATGGCTGTACTTTATACCAACTAAATAATATATTAGATGGCTGTACTTTATACCAACTAAATAATATATTAGATGGCTGTACTTTATACCAACTAAATAATATATTAGATGGCTGTACTTTATACCAACTAAATAATATATTAGATGGCTGTACTTTATACCAACTAAATAATATATTAGATGGCTGTACTTTATACCAACTAAATAATATATTAGATGGCTGTACTTTATACCAACTAAATAATATATTAGATGGCTGTACTTTATACCAACTAAATAATATATTAGATGGCTGTACTTTATACCAACTAAATAATATATTAGATGGCTATACTTTATACCAACTAAATAATATATTAGATGGCTGTACTTTATACCAACTAAATAATATATTAGATGGCTGTACTTTATACCAACTAAATAATATATTAGATGGCTGTACTTTATACCAACTAAATAATATATTAGATGGCTACACTTTATACCAACTAAATAATATATTAGATGGCTGTACTTTATACCAACTAAATAATATATTAGATGGCTGTACTTTATACCAACTAAATAATATATTAGATGGCTGTACTTTATACCAACTAAATAATATATTAGATGGCTATACTTTATACCAACTAAATAATATATTAGATGGCTGTACTTTATACCAACTAAATAATATATTAGATGGCTGTACTTTATACCAACTAAATAATATATTAGATGGCTGTACTTTATACCAACTAAATAATATATTAGATGGCTGTACTTTATACCAACTAAATAATATATTAGATGGCTGTACTTTATACCAACTAAATAATATATTAGATGGCTGTACTTTATACCAACTAAATAATATATTAGATGGCTGTACTTTATACCAACTAAATAATATATTAGATGGCTGTACTTTATACCAACTAAATAATATATTAGATGGCTGTACTTTATACCAACTAAATAATATATTAGATGGCTGTACTTTATACCAACTAAATAATATATTAGATGGCTGTACTTTATACCAACTAAATAATATATTAGATGGCTATACTTTATACCAACTAAATAATATATTAGATGGCTACACTTTATACCAACTAAATAATATATTAGATGGCTGTACTTTATACCAACTAAATAATATATTAGATGGCTGTACTTTATACCAACTAAATAATATATTAGATGGCTGTACTTTATACCAACTAAATAATATATTAGATGGCTATACTTTATACCAACTAAATAATATATTAGATGGCTGTACTTTATACCAACTAAATAATATATTAGATGGCTATACTTTATACCAACTAAATAATATATTAGATGGCTGTACTTTATACCAACTAAATAATATATTAGATGGCTGTACTTTATACCAACTAAATAATATATTAGATGGCTGTACTTTATACCAACTAAATAATATATTAGATGGCTGTACTTTATACCAACTAAATAATATATTAGATGGCTATACTTTATACCAACTAAATAATATATTAGATGGCTGTACTTTATACCAACTAAATAATATATTAGATGGCTGTACTTTATACCAACTAAATAATATATTAGATGGCTATACTTTATACCAACTAAATAATATATTAGATGGCTGTACTTTATACCAACTAAATAATATATTAGATGGCTATACTTTATACCAACTAAATAATATATTAGATGGCTGTACTTTTATACCAACTAAATAATATATTAGATGGCTACACTTTATACCAACTAAATAATATATTAGATGGCTGTACTTTATACCAACTAAATAATATATTAGATGGCTGTACTTTATACCAACTAAATAATATATTAGATGGCTGTACTTTATACCAACTAAATAATATATTAGATGGCTGTACTTTATACCAACTAAATAATATATTAGATGGCTGTACTTTATACCAACTAAATAATATATTAGATGGCTGTACTTTATACCAACTAAATAATATATTAGATGGCTACACTTTATACCAACTAAATAATATATTAGATGGCTATACTTTATACCAACTAAATAATATATTAGATGGCTGTACTTTATACCAACTAAATAATATATTAGATGGCTGTACTTTATACCAACTAAATAATATATTAGATGGCTATACTTTATACCAACTAAATAATATATTAGATGGCTGTACTTTATACCAACTAAATAATATATTAGATGGCTGTACTTTATACCAACTAAATAATATATTAGATGGCTGTACTTTATACCAACTAAATAATATATTAGATGGCTGTACTTTATACCAACTAAATAATATATTAGATGGCTATACTTTATACCAACTAAATAATATATTAGATGGCTATACTTTATACCAACTAAATAATATATTAGATGGCTGTACTTTATACCAACTAAATAATATATTAGATGGCTGTACTTTATACCAACTAAATAATATATTAGATGGATGTACTTTTTATACCAACTAAATAATATATTAGATGGCTGTACTTTATACCAACTAAATAATATATTAGATGGCTGTACTTTATACCAACTAAATAATATATTAGATGGCTGTACTTTATACCAACTAAATAATATATTAGATGGCTATACTTTATACCAACTAAATAATATATTAGATGGCTATACTTTATACCAACTAAATAATATATTAGATGGCTGTACTTTATACCAACTAAATAATATATTAGATGGCTATACTTTATACCAACTAAATAATATATTTTTAAATTAAAATTATTCTACTTAAAGTGCATCTAAGTAAATGAATGTATAATAAAATAATATGAAAAATTATTTTAAAACACACCGTATGACTCTTAGTTGAGATCTTTAAGTCTCCATATGAAAACAATTCTGTCATAATACAGACATTCTCGTGTTTTCAAGTATATCTATTGTACTGTTTTATTTGTTTATACGGATATAATTTTAAATATGAGCTGCGCTGTCACTCAAAAAAAATGTGTTGTTTTTTTTTCTATTAGGATTAACTATCCAATAGCGATTTGCAAAAATATGTTGCAAACGTGCAACAGGTCTATATGAACACGTGGTGCTATAGAGAGATTTTTTTTCGGTTCTATCAACATTGAGTTGTGGTCTTGTAAGACTTAATTAAAGTGTTTGATTAACATGGAACTATTCCTTTTACTTTTACCAATTTATTTTATCTTAGTATTTAAGACCAAATATAGTCACAAGCTATTATGAAGAGCAGCTAAATATAAGTCTATCTATTCTCTGTCCAAGTGTTGTTTTACACGATCAGCGCTGGAAGAAGAAAGAACAGTGACAGAAGGACACCAATGAAACACTAACTTGTCACAGAAGTACAACACTTACGTTCATTTGAACGTTGGTTTCTTCTTGTTTTGTTTTTTCATCCATACACGCTACTTTTACGTGTTCCACTTAGAACATAACCTTCTTTGAGGACTGTGCCGCTGTCTAGATAGTTGAAGAACTGGGTTTTTTTTTCAAGGATTTTCACAGAGATAAGAAAAAAAAATGTATAGTTCTAAGGCAATAGAAACGTGACGTCACTAAAAATGTAAGTTTTACAGCTACAAAAAGTAAACTAAATAAATGAAGTACTTGAAAGTTGATAAAAAAAAAGGCTATTTTGATGCTGGTCATATCAGGTCACTACAGCAGAAATCTCGTTTACAGAAGGCTTGCAAAATGTATTGATTTTTGTCGTTTCAAATCTGGTGGCACCTAAAATATTCGATAGATATTTCTCTCAGTTGTTAGGCCTGACACGACGACTGCGACAACATTTTTGTTACGTTTCTAAGTTCCACATTATGTCCTCATTGGATTTACAAATCCTACCTTCTTATCATGTGTCAATATAATTTAAATTATAAGACAGATAAATATCTCAGTGATCCTTAACTAAACACTGTTTCTCTGCTAAGGCTCAATAGTTTACAGTTTTCATATTTTATAAAGATAAGAGAATGACAGTAATAAACAGCTTGTGTTCAGAATGATGATTACTCGGTGCTCTTTGAAACCAACTCGAAAACAAATATTTTTAAACAGTAACACAAGCGTTTAACACACACAATGAAATTATCATAAAATACAACAAAATATTTTATTTAATAATTTAATGTATAAAAATAAAATCGGGTTCTAAGAAAAAAACGTGTAACTTTCTGTAACATTAAACAGTACCATAGAAGAAAAACACTTGATTCTCTATAAAATTAATTAAATCATAACGTGTAAAAAAATACTGTGAGTTTACAAGAAGCTTCAAGTAAACCTATTAATAAACTTGAATTAGCAGATAATTAGTTTGGAGACAGTTAAACAATATACACATGGCCCAAGAAGAACAGTATGTGCTTCACCTATATAGATCTAGTTCCGTAACTGAACGTCCTATAAAATTGCCTGGCATTTCATAGGACAGGTGGGTTAAGGCGTGCGACTCGTAATCTGAGGGTCGCGGGTTTGCATCCCCGTCGCACCAAACATGCTCGCCTTTTCAGCCGTGGGGGTGTTATAATGTTACAGTCAATACCACTATTCGTCAGTAAAAGAGTAGTTCAAGAGTTGGTAGTGGATGGTGATGACTAGCTGCCTTCCCTCTAGTTTTACAGTGCTAAATTAGGAATGGCTAGCGCAGATAGCCCTCATGTAACTTTCTGTAAAATTCAAAACAAACAAGCCGTTTATTAACGAAAGCTACAACCTTGTTGTAATAATTTCTATTATTGTACGAGTTCTTTTAAACTAGTTCTGTTATGTAGTGTTACTTATAAACTGGTTCTGTCATTAGTGTTATTTATAAACTGGTTCTGTCATGTAGTGTTATCTATAAACTGGTTCTGTCATTAGTGTTATTTATAAACTACTGTCTGTTTAATGTGATCGTGTCATGCTGTCTATGTTAATAAACTATTGTCTGTTTAACGTGGTCGTGCCATGCTGGCTATCTTAATAAACTATTGTCTGTTTAATGTAGTCGTGTCATGCTGGTTACCTTAATAAACTACCGCCTGTTTATACTGGTCGTGTCATGTTGGCTATCTTAATAAACTGGTTTTGTCATGTAGTTTTACATACAAACTACTGTCTGTTAAATGCAGTCATGTCATGCTGATTATCTTAATAAACTATTGTCTGTTTAATGTGGTCGTATCATTTTGGCTCTCTTAATAAACTATTGTCTGTTTAACGTGGTCGTATCATGTCGGCTATCTTAATAAACTATTGTCTGTTTAACGTGGTCGTGCCATGCTGTCTATGCTAATAAATTGTCATCTGTTAAACTTCAATATCATTACAATGTTGTAAGATTTTCTTTGTTTTTTGTTAATAATAAAGTTACACAGGGGTTTATTTGTGTTGTGCCCACTACGGATGTCGAAACCCGGTCTTTAGTGTTATAAGCCTTTTTACTTATCGCTGAGCCACTGGAGGGGGCTGTAAACATTTCCTCATCATGTTTTTTATAATGTATGTTCTCAATGTTTTTCTTGTTTTATGTATATTTTTTGTGTTTCTAATGCTTTATATATATACACAACAAAGACAGCAAGACGAGTGAGAAATCAGTCTAAGACTAAAGTTAAATCTTACTTATTGAAAATAATACGCCATCTACATAATTACATGCTGGTATCAAGAGTAGAACTGTATCTGTAGCTCAGCTGAATACAAAGTTACTTTTACATTCCACGAACAAATCTTCTAGATTAGCGCTAAGAAATCGACCCATCTCTTTGTAAACAGAGCATGCGCAAGAGAAGTAAATATAACGGATAGAGATCAGAGGGAGACTGTGTTTGCTTTTTTCCATTGGAGTCCAATTAGAACACAATATATTATTCAAATCCGTCAGTGTTAAAGTTGGAAGGGAAGCTTTTTTATTTTAATAAAACCTTGTACAAAAAACTTTACTTTGTTGTAATAAGACCGAGACATACTTCCTTTATCTGGATCCAATTAGAAATTTTTTTTATTTTTTTTTATTCAAACCGGTCTGTGCTATGACAATAAGATAAAATAAAAGGGTTTATATACTTATATTAACATATTGTACAAAGACTTTAACTTACTTTCAATAAAAAAAAAATTACAACAAAAAACTTTGGTTTCTACCTATAAGAACATCTATCTAATAAAATATTTGATTCATATGTTTTTGGTCCCCTAGAATGGGGAAAGCATAATACTGGCGTGTTTTGACTTTGTAACATTAACTATATGCTGGGTGTAACCTAGTTGTTAATGTGAACCAAGAGCCCGAGGTACGAGACGTGATACTGCTTAAAATGCTTCACGCTTTCGGCTTTAAGCTCTTCATAAAAACTGACAGTCAATAATGACAGTTAATAATGACAGTCAATAATGACAGTTAATAATGACAGTCAATAATGACAGTTAATGAAAGGTTTGATTGTTTGAAGTATTACCAGTGATTTTCGCTTTATTATGAGACGTTTTTAACGCTTATAGCTTATTTCTTAATCTTTGCTAACCCTAAGATAAAAAACTACTCAAATCATGTTCCAATAAATTAATAAAATAAGGTACGAACCATAGATGTCTCTGATCTAGTCATTTATATCATGTGCAAATGAGATGACAATTCCAATCGTTTACTGTACGGCAGAGCTCGCAAAAAAAGCAGGCTTGCCTGTTGTTTTTGTTTCTGACAGTTACTCCGCCATGTTGAGATTACATTGCGAGAGGCATGTTACTTTCGTCTGGGAATGTTGGTCTCTTTAGTTACATACTATAACTGTTCTTAATGTGTGTTTTTCTTATAGCGAAGCCAAATCGGATTATGTGCTGTGTCCACCGACGGGACTCAAACCCTGATTTTAGCGTTGTAAATCTGAAGACTTACTTATCGCTATCCCTGTTCTTAGCAAATCGTATTGCGGACACTTTATTTTTGGGTGTAATACAGGTGTAATACAGTGCAATTTTGTTAAATTCCATTCAAAGTACAGTTAGTAAACATATCACATTTACATGCATAGATAGTGTAACAACAGCTGTCACGTAACAAATTCACTACATATAGCTTTACTAATGTAGATTTTAATGTATAAAGTCAACAACGATTCATATATAAACACACAAACACAGAGGAATGAAACTCCCGGCTTTTAGCGTCGTAAATTCATAGGCTTATTGCTGTCTCATCGGGAAACAAGCAAAACAAAACAAAAGAGTATAATATATTTAATACTAATAAACAGAGTAATACGTTATATTAAAACACATATCTGTAATTTGTGTGTAGGATTAGCGAGAGAAAGAAATCATATTAGTGAGCTCTTTCCCACCAGTCTAGTGTGATCCAAGGTAGAAACAAACCCTAATAATAGAATGAAAGTGTGAAAAAGGTCTTCTGACGAATTAGAGCAAAATATAAAATGGAAATCAAATTTTGTTTTGAATTTCACACAAAGCTATCCGAAGGCTACCTGCGCTAGCCGTCCCTAATTTAGCAGTGTGAGACTAGAGGGAAGGCAGCTACTCATCACCACTCACCGCCAACTCTTGGGCTACTCTTTTATCAACGAATAGTGGGATAGAACTTCAAATTATAACGCCCTCACGGCTGAAAGGGCGAGAATGTTTGATGTGACGGGGATTCGAATCCACGATTCTCAGATTACGAGTCGAACGCCTTAACTTACCTGACCATGGCGGTCCAAATGGAAATCAAAGTTAAAGTTATTAGAAAATTCACGTTATATCTGCCCAAAGTTAAGTTGAAGTTAATCCTTAAGTTATAAAGTGGGAGATCCTGGTTTTAAGCACTAATACAATATTGTAATATAATAATACAATAACCCGAGATGATTGAGAAATATTTATTGCATGTTTAATATTCATCCACTGCAATTCAAGTACAAAGTCGTAGCAGTTCTGGACCATTACCAGGTTCCCTCACAGTGAAGTGAGCTTTCTACACTGGGATATCATGATTATCTTTCTGCAAGAAAATGTGGTTAACTGTCCATTAATGAAACAGATTCACGGAAAGTGTTAGATATGTTTATATGCTAGATATCTTTCCGTGTCCGAAGTGAACCGAAATAAACATAAAAAATGTCAAAAGTTTGCACATAAAATAAATGGTAGCTGACACATGGTGATATCCTGTACCGTAATTTCATTTCAAAGTAACTAATATATTTGTTTTTAAATGTTAAACGCACGTCGAAAGTGTAATAACTTGAATAAAATCCTCTGAACTGATTTTGCATGTGGTATTAATTAATATTAAAAATACACATGGGGTGGCCAAGAGATTACACAGATTACAACTGCGCTACTGTATATTGAGTTTTGTCTAATCTTGTATGTTATTGTGTCCACTTTCACTTTTTACTTTGTACACCTTTTAAAATCTAAGAATTATTTTTTTTGCATTGCTTGCATAACATCTAATCAAAAAACAAAATCAACGTTTTCCTAAATGGTACACGAAAGGATATTAAAGAGTACATATGTGTATAGATAAAGAATGTTTATGTACCGTGTTGTAATGAAATTCGTTCAAACCATTAAGATAATGATGAACGAGAGCTAAAACTAGTCATGTCCTGGTGGTTAAAGCTCTCGGCTCGTAATTTGTGGGTCGCCCCTTTGTATTCCGCAACTTAATATACTCGTCCTTAAGGGTCATTATAATAGTTACAATCAATCCCACTATTCATCAGTGAAGAAAAACCCAAGAGATGGTGTTAACTAGCTGCTCTCCCTCTAGTCTGTTCCCCGCTGGAACAGCGGTAATTCTTCGGATTTACAACGCTAAAATCAGGGGCTCGATTCCCCTCGGTGGACACAGCAAACAGCTCGATGTGGCTTTGCTATAAGAAAAAAAAACACACCTGCTAGTCTATCACTTCAAACTTAGGAAGTCCTAACGCAGATAGTTCTTGAATAATTTCGTACCAAAATGTAACAAGTAAACCTAAAGACTTACGCATCTGGGAATATCTGTGTGATTATGACTGGTTACTTTACAGCGCGTGCAGACGAAGTTCTGTTTACTTTCAGTGTTGGACATTTAAAGATGGTCGAAAATAGTCAATTATTGATGATCGACCAATAGTTATAATGGCTGGGAAGGAGTGGCGACTCCAGGAATCTGAGACTTAATAAGCAAAAGAGTGTCATACATATGTGCTTTTGAGACAGAAGCTTTATTTTACAATAAAAAGTGAAAGGAAGACAGGAACTCTGAAGAAGCGCGGATTCTTCACGTTTCTGTTAACCTTTGTTTTTAGTAAATCAGAATGACAGAGATGACCAATGTTCACTGTAGATACACCTTATTCAAGAGATACGAACTGCTAAAATCAAAACGTTATCTGGTTCTACACTGTCAGATTGCAGAAGCTATGTTTTGTAATGCGATGAAACTGAGAAATCAAACTATTACTTACTATTTAAAAGTAGCAACATCCTGTAGCAAGTGATTGGTCTGTTGTGATGCCCGTATCAAAGTGTAGTTGTTTAACCAAGGCACTTTCCACAACCAGAATGGATGGATCAGAAAAATGTCCAATGATAGTTTGGTTTTGCAGATATATTTTTAAGGATTGCGTACTTAATATGGAATGCTTGGGATCTGCGGATGGGGAGATATTAAGTCAATGATGCCTAATGGGAAACATTTCATTGTGTAGAATTGCCTAGTAACGGAAGATGTACTCTGGGAGATGTAGTTTTTATTTAAAAGTTTGTTAAACTTGTTAGTGGAACGTTTAGAGTGGTACACATATCACAAGCAACATTTTTGTTTTGAAATCCATGAAAAACATTTTTATAATTATATTTTTAATGAATTTCTTTAACATTAGGATATAAAGAAAGACAGTTTAGAGTAACTATTCATGTATAACTTCTTTTCTCCTTTTTTTTTTGAAAAATGTAATTTGGGTTTACTGACCGATCTATTATAACACCCAAAACTGGACGTGAGCCTGTTGGATAACTCGACAAGTCTCTTACGTACCCAGTAGCACAGTTGGTGAAATCATACAACAGTCTAACACGGTTACCATTTATTATCAATTTCCACTTCTTTAGAAGAACTGACAAAGTAAAATATAGAGTCATGTTCAAATTACTTATTACCAAAATTTTACATAAAATATACTGCAAGATATAGAACATTTTAATGTGACAACGCTTCCATTGTTGATACAAAGCTACACTTTGAGCTCTCCGCGTTTTACTGACCGTGTTAGGTCGAACCCTGGATTTTAGCGTTGTAAGTCCGTGAACTTACCGTTGATACACTTGGGGTCAACGCCCACACACGGGTTGGCTTTCTGTGTTACACGATGTTCATAAAAATGGGTAAGTTAATAATGTAAAGTTATTCTTATGGTAAGGTTTATATTTACATAAAGAACAAAGGGCGGTGTTATACATAAAGAATCTATATAACAAGGGACGGTGTTATAGTCAGATATCAAGATGTTGATTTTCTTTATCCATCTTATCGTGCTTTCTGTTTTATTTATAAATATAATAAATATAAAAACTTATAAGTGCCTCAGACGACTTGTTGTGTGGCCTGGATGGCCTAAGAGAGTTGATCATTCGTGGTCTTCAAATCTTGGATTGCCTAGAAAGTGACTTCGTTCATTCAGACATGACCAATGGAAACCGAAGAAAGGAAAAGGTATTTGTCAAGATCACTTCATTCTTGACGTCTACATATTAGAATCTACTCATGTTAGATCTATGTCTAATAAAGAATTCAATAATTTTGTTTTTTAATTGGAAATTTGACTAAAATTATTCCTATTTTATAATATTTTTTTTATGTTGAATCAAGTTTTAAAATGTTATTTTCAAAGTACGTTCCCCCAACTACGTCCCTATTATTTAAGCTTAGTCTGAAAAATTATTTTCAGTTTGATTTTTGATTTTCGCGCAAAGCTACACGAGGGCTATCTGCACTAGCCGTCCATAAATTAGCAGTGTAAGACTAGACTGAAGGCAGCTAGTCATCAATGCCGACCACCAACTCTTGAGCTACTCTTTTACCAATAAATAATGGGATTAACCGTAACGTTATAACGCCCCCCCACGGCTGAAAGGACGAGCATGTTTGGTGTGACGGGGATTTGAACCCGCAACGTTCAGATTGCGAGTCGAGCGCCCTATCCACATGACCATATCTGGCCTAACTACCTAGTAGTTAGACACACTCAAGGAAACTATCATAGCCCTAGGCATTTAAAATTTCAGTGACATTGTCAAATATATATATTGAAATGTTAACAAAATTAATCATTGTTATTACTTTGATTTAACAGCTATAACTGTACCGTTTTATTCAGAAATTCAGAACAAGGTTCCTACCAACATATTGAAACTATGTTTTCATGTAACAAAACAATAGTCTGACACTGTGTTAGCATTCATATAATTTTATTTGTTTTGAATTTCGCGTAAAGCTACTCGAGGGCTATCTGCGCTAGACTAGAGGGAAGGCAGCTAGTCATCACCACTCACTGCCTACTCTGGGGCTACTCTTTTACCAACGAATAGTTGGATTGACCGTCACATTATAACGTCCCCAGGCTAAAAGGGCGAATATTTCTCACTAATTTAAGTGGAATTAGTAGAACAGGTATCAAGAAAAATAAGTGAATTTCATGTTCCATACGCTCACTGACTGCCGAATCGTTGAATTAAGAAGCGTGCTGTGACGTATCGTTACTGTCGCCACCCTGCTCTAACAGTTTTGCATACGATCTTGCATTGTTATGCTAAACTATAAGTTTTATCGTTGGTTGCACATGATGATGACAGACAGATATTGTCGACCTCTGTACACTATTATTTCGCGTGAAAGTTAGAATATATTATTCAGTAAAATATAAATCTAATTTAAAATGTTAATATAAAAACGGAATTTTAAAACATAAATACAATTTATTAACATTGGACGTTAGTTTAAACAACTGAATTTATTTTATGTAAGAAGATCTGCCTTATATTTTGAATTTTGCGTAACTACACGAGGGCTATCCGTACTAGCCGTTCCCAATTTAGCAGTGTAAGAGTAGAGGGAAAGCACCTAGTCATCATCACTCACCGCCATCCGTTGGACTACTCTCTTATCAGCGAATAGTTGAATTGATTGTTACATTATAACGCCTCCACGGTTGAAATGGCGAGCATGTTTGGTACGAAGGGGATTTGAACCCGAGACCCTCTTATTGCGAGTCAAGTGCCTCAACCACCTGGCCATGCCGGACCTTCATATTAGAACGTAATTGTTGAACAGTTTAAAACATAATATTCCCAGTTCTTTACTATATGAATCTGAAAATTTGTGAGATCACGTCCTGTCGCTGTAAAACAAAATCGCGATTCGCATTTTTACGTCGGAGGTTAAAATAGTAACTATCAAATCCAGCTATCTGATTAGATAAGAGTAACTCAAAAGTTGGCGGTAGGTGCTGGTACTAGTGACTAGTTGCCTTCCTCTAGTCTATCAGCTCAGAATAAAAAGTAGCTACCTTTGTGTAGCCTTAGTTAGTTAGTTAGTTATCACCATTATATTCCATCAAGGAACATAGGGCCGCAATCGCTTGCGGATTCTTCAACAAGTATTTAAGTGAGTAGGTTGTTAACCCACTGCACCGAGCCGTCCTTAATTTAGTAGTGTAAGACTAGAGGGAAGGCAGCTCGTCATCATCACCCACCGCCGACTCTTGGGCTACTCTTTTACCAACGAATAGTGGGACTGACTGTCACATTATAACGCCCCCACGGCTGGGAGGGAGAGCATGTTGTGGCGCGACGCGGGCACGAACCCGCGACCCTCGGATTACGAGTCGCACGCCTTACGCGCTTGGCCATGCCAGGCCTTTGTGTAGCCTTACGTTAAACTAATTCAATTATTAAAGAAAATATATTAATTTAGAAATTTGTGCTTATTCACCAAAGGTCCCTTTGTTTTCTTGCGTTTCAAAGTTAGTTCATGTTCTAAGTACATTGTACGAAATTAGTTAATTAGGCCTACAGTATCAATTAAGTGCATAAATGGCTAAGTCATTAAAACTTTAATCAAATCGCTGGATGACGCTGTGTAATTTAAATTTTTATAGCTGTCGTTCCTTTTAACGCATCTCTTTTTCTTAGTGATAATTCAGTGTTGTATTCAACATAGGTCGGATTGAAGGCTGATGGAAAGGAACATCGTTTCCGTTAGAGTGAATTTCGTCTTTGTGTGGAACATTTCGAAGGTAAACGAATGACTTATCTTCAAAGGATGAACAGTCTTACTAATTAATTCCCCCTATACAAATATTATATTAATCAACAATTGGTAAAAGTTTGTTTTTTAGTTTGTTCTTAATATTTTTGTATGCAAAACTATTACTAAAATTTTATTTTGATCTAATTTATTAGGTACTTAAGTTTACAGTATGTTTACATGAACAATGTACATTTCTTTCGTTATATTTATAGTTCCCTTTGGTTCGTAGTTACAATTCTAGAAACAGTGTTAATGTTTTATTTTATCGTGCTATTCACAACAAAAATAACTTCATTCTTTTTTCTTCTTCACCCGCTGGTACAGCGGTAAGTCCACGGATGTACAATGCTGAAATCAGGGAATCCATTCCCCTCGGTGGACTCATCAGATAACCCGGGGTGGCATTGCTATAAGAAAACACACACTCTTTTTTTTTACGAAAATATCATGTTGGAATTGTGATTATATCTTGTATCCCCTTTGATCCAACATGTTAATGATCTTCATATATGCTCCCTGGTGTTTGTTTAACAAAACGATAATCGCGCCTTTTCAAATAATTGAGTCCCTCGATAGAGCAACCGTAAATGTACGGACTTACTCAGGGGTTCGATTGCCCGTGGAGGACGCAGTAGGCAGTCCAGTGCTTTGCTCACTTTGCTTTAAAACAATTTAGGTGTTTTTTGTCCACTTGAGATAAAAAAAAGAAATTTCGTTTTAATTTTGACGTTTTAGAGATTACGAAGTATGGATATATTTATATCACATATGCTGAAATGTCCATTAAAGACAAATTAACAAAGTAAAGAAAAACTACAAAATAAATCTGTAACGAAGAACCACCTAATTTACTTAACTTTCATGACAGGTTATAAATGAGTTATATTTAACTGTGAGATGGCTGGTACTTTTATTCACCAAACTTTGAAACATTATACCAGTCGCTGTCGTGCGAAAATAACTCTTCATTTAAAAACAACTACATATTTCTTAAGATTTACCAAATTTAAAAATGTCGTATTGATCACTGCACGTTTTAACAAAAATGTGTATATCTCTGTACACAAAGGCTGATTCATCCCGTTCTTACTGTGTTAAAAATGTGCAGTGAGTGTAAAAATATACTCATGCGTATATGATAGAAATAAACATAACCTGTTCTAACGTAGAATTCTATATTTAGTGATACTTCGAGTTCCACTTATCTCAGGCTTCTCTTTATGTGTCTGAAATTACATTTTGAATAAATTCTGTTTAATTCGTAAAAGAAGGGGGCGATTTTTTTTTCTAAATTTTACCCGAATTTAGCACACAATAAAACTCTTCATCACATTATTCCACACCAAACTTTCTGATTTCAATGACAAAGGAAGCAGGTTTTCAGTAAAGTGTGTTGACTTTAGCACATGGTCTACTCAAGGGACTTACTGCGTGAGTCTGCTTTTTGCTTCTCATATTTTAATAACGCTTATCACTCATAACGTCTTAGGTATAGCGGATTATAGATTGGTAGTTTTCTTGGTTATCAAGTGAGTGCGCAAAGAGCGGAAATTGTAATAGAGCAAACAAAGTTAAGCTCTTAAAATGTTAATTTGTATTGTATTTGCTTAAGCGTTTTGATTTCTGTTAGAAGTTTTCTATAAAAAATCTTTGAATCGTTGGTTTGTGTGAATACGTCTAATGTGGTCTCCAGAAAATTGTTTTGTCTTTGTTATCAAAGTTAATTAGCATAAAAATACCAAGAGTTTAGCAATTTTAAAATATATTTAAAAGAATGAACCGAGCCATACACGAAGGAGGAAGTTAGTTATGTGATTGCTTAACGTGGCCCTTGTCTATGACCATAGAGCTTTCATTTTTTTAACATTACATTTATTTTCCACTTTAAAATCTTTACTTTGTGGCTCAAGGCTATATTTCTTGAACCGTATGGTTATTTTCTCAAACATTCACGTAACCCACTATTCACCTGCTCCCATCCATATCCTTACCTCATATTGTACTAGGTTACGTCTTCGTACCATCTTTAGTTTCTCGCTGAATATTTTCTATGAAGTAGAATTTCTTCTTGTAGATTAGTGAACATTAATGCCACGTGATAATGTTTTTATTGTGATTTTCTATTTTTGTTGTTTTTTTGTATAGTTTCTTAGAAAACTGGTGTTATGGTTCAATGTACTCAAGAACGAATGAAAGTAACTGTTCTGTAAGGCTAACACCCTTGAAGTTACTGGTTCAGTAGGAATCAAACCCCTGATAATCAATCACCCGAAGTTTTGTTTCGACATTGTTGCTCCAAGTAAAAGAAAATATTAGGAAAACACATTTTATTAAAACACACTAAAGCTTCTCTTTAGAACCCAGAGGGGATACTTACTTGAAATATACTTGATGTAAAAATATATAATAATCGTAAATAATCTATGTTGAAATAAATACACACTAATGTGTTATAAACGCTTAAACTAGTTCAGAGCCATAATGGTTTCTGATCAGGAAGTTTAACAACAAAAATACATTATGATTAACCATAAAATCACAATAAAAGCCACGTTGCCATGAAGTGTAATTTACTTACTATTCTACAGTAATTTATGTATTTAATCCTGAGAGATATGAAAATATCCTAACGAATATATTATCTTATTTGGATCAAATAAAACGCTTCTAAATGTCATTTTTAAACTGTACACCAAAACCACTTTTTAGCCTTAAAGCTACCTAATGTCATGATATTTTGCACAACTGTTTCAAAATATGGAATGACCAATTTCCTCTTCAACAACTATAGACAACTCAGACTCTTGTTTAGCAGAGAAAGTAAGATAACATTTATGGTAATAGTTTATTTCCATCAGTTTCCTTCTTACTGTTACACCCACATATAAAATAATAGTTACCCATCAGTTTCCTTCTTACTGTTACACCCACATATAAAATAATAGTTACCCATCAGTTTCCTTCTTACTGTTACACCCACATATAAAATAATAGTTACCCAGAGTTTTCCTTCTTACTGTTACATGCACATATAAAATAATAGTTACCCAGGGTTTGCCTTGTACTGTTACACGCACATATAAAATAATAGTTACCCAGGGTTTTCCTTGTTCTGGTACACGCACATATAAAATAATAGTTACCCAGGGTTTTCCATGTAAATTCCCTGCATAAACATCACAGCAACTTATATTGTAAGTCCCCTATACAAACACCACTGTTAGCTGTGTTGTAAATCTCCTATATAAACACCACTATTACCTGTGTTGTAAATCCCCTATATGAACACCACTATTAGTTGTGTTGTAAATCCCCTATATGAACACCACTATTAGTTGTGTTGTAAATCCCCTATATGAACACCACTATTAGTTGTGTTGTAAATCCCCTGTATAAACACCACTATTAGTTGTGTTGTAAATCTCCTATTTAAACACCACTATTAGCTGTGTTGTAAATCCCCTATACAAACACCACTATCAGCTGTGATGTAAATCCCCTATATGAACACCACTATTAGCTGTGTTGTAAATCCCCTATATGAACACCACTATTACCTGTGTGGTAAATCCCCTTTATGAACACCACTATTAGTTGTGTTGTAAGTCCCCTATATAAACACCACTATTAGCTGTGTTGTAAATTCCGTATACAAACACCACTATTAGCTGTGTTGTAAATTCCCTATACAAACACTACTATTAGTTGTGTTGTAAGTCCCCTATATGAACACCACTACTAGCTGTGTTGTAAATCCCCTATATGAACACCACTATTAGTTGTGTTGTAAATCCCCTATATGAACACCACTATTAGCTGTGTTGTAAATCCCCTATATGAACACCACTATTACCTGTGTTGTAAATCCCCTATATGAACACCATTATTAGCTGTGTTGTAAATCCCCTATTCAAACACTACTATTAGTTGTGTTGTAAGTCCCCTATATGAACACCACTATTAGCTGTGTTGTAAATCCCCTATATAAACACCACTATTAGTTGTGTTGTAAGTCCCCTATATGAACACCACTATTAGCTGTGTTGTAAATCCCTATATGAACACCACTATTAGTTGTGTTGTAAATCCCTATATGAACACCACTATTAGTTGTGTTGTAAATCCCCTATATGAACACCACTATTCGCTGTGTTGTAAATCCCCTATATAAACACCACTATTAGTTGTGTTGTAAGTCCCCTATATGAACACCACTATTAGCTGTGTTGTAAATCCCTATATGAACACCACTATTAGTTGTGTTGTAAATCCCCTATATAAACACCACTATTAGTTGTGTTGTAAATCCCCTATATGAACACCACTATTCGCTGTGTTGTAAATCCCCTATATGAACACCACTATTACCTGTGTTGTAAGTCCCCTATATAAACACCACTATTAGCTGTGTTGTAAATCCCCTATATGAACACCACTATTAGTTGTGTTGTAAATTCCTATACAAACACTACTATTAGTTGTGTTGTAAGTCCCCTATATGAACACCACTATTAGCTGTGTTGTAAATCCCCTATATAAACACCACTATTAGTTGTGTTGTAAGTCCCCTATATGAACACCACTATTAGCTGTGTTGTAAATCCCCTATATGAACACCACTATTAGTTGTGTTGTAAATCCCCTATATGAACACCACTATTAGCTGTGTTGTAAATCCCCTATATGAACACCACTATTAGTTGTGTTGTAAGTCCCCTATATGAACACCACTATTAGCTGTGTTGTAAATCCCCTATATGAACACCACTATTAGTTGTGTTGTAAATCCCCTATATGAACACCACTATTAGCTGTGTTGTAAATTCCCTATACAAACACTACTATTAGTTGTGTTGTAAGTCCCCTATATGAACACCACTATTAGCTGTGTTGTAAATCCCCTATATAAACACCACTATTAGTTGTGTTGTAAGTCCCCTATATGAACACCACTATTAGCTGTGTTGTAAATTCCCTATACAAACACTACTATTAGTTGTGTTGTAAATCCCCTATATGAACACCACTATTAGCTGTGTTGTAAATCCCCTATATAAACACCACTATTAGTTGTGTTGTAAGTCCCCTATACAAACACTACTATTAGTTGTGTTGTAAGTCCCCTATATGAACACCACTACTAGCTGTGTTGTAAATCCCCTATATGAACACCACTATTAGTTGTGTTGTAAATCCCCTATATGAACACCACTATTAGCTGTGTTGTAAATCCCCTATATGAACACCACTATTACCTGTGTTGTAAATCCCCTATATAAACACCACTATTAGCTGTGTTGTAAATCCCCTATTCAAACACTACTATTAGTTGTGTTGTAAGTCCCCTATATGAACACCACTATTAGCTGTGTTGTAAATCCCCTATATAAACACCACTATTAGTTGTGTTGTAAGTCCCCTATATGAACACCACTATTAGCTGTGTTGTAAATCCCTATATGAACACCACTATTAGTTGTGTTGTAAATCCCCTATATGAACACCACTATTAGTTGTGTTGTAAATCCCCTATATGAACACCACTATTCGCTGTGTTGTAAATCCCCTATATAAACACCACTATTAGTTGTGTTGTAAGTCCCCTATATGAACACCACTATTAGCTGTGTTGTAAATCCCCTATATGAACACCACTATTAGTTGTGTTGTAAATCCCCTATATGAACACCACTATTAGTTGTGTTGTAAATCCCCTATATGAACACCACTATTCGCTGTGTTGTAAATCCCCTATATGAACACCACTATTACCTGTGTTGTAAGTCCCCTATATAAACACCACTATTAGCTGTGTTGTAAATCCCCTATATGAACACCACTATTAGTTGTGTTGTAAATTCCCTATACAAACACTACTATTAGTTGTGTTGTAAGTCCCCTATATGAACACCACTATTAGCTGTGTTGTAAATCCCCTATATAAACACCACTATTAGTTGTGTTGTAAGTCCCCTATATGAACACCACTATTAGCTGTGTTGTAAATCCCCTATATGAACACCACTATTAGTTGTGTTGTAAATCCTATATGAACACCACTATTAGTTGTGTTGTAAATCCCCTATATGAACACCACTATTCGCTGTGTTGTAAATCCCCTATATGAACACCACTATTACCTGTGTTGTAAGTCCCCTATATAAACACCACTATTAGCTGTGTTGTAAATCCCCTATATGAACACCACTATTAGTTGTGTTGTAAATTCCCTATACAAACACTACTATTAGTTGTGTTGTAAGTCCCCTATATGAACACCACTATTAGCTGTGTTGTAAATCCCCTATATAAACACCACTATTAGTTGTGTTGTAAGTCCCCTATATGAACACCACTATTAGCTGTGTTGTAAATCCCCTATATGAACACCACTATTAGCTGTGTTGTAAATCCCCTATATAAACACCACTATTAGTTGTGTTGTAAGTCCCCTATATGAACACCACTATTAGCTGTGTTGTAAATCCCCTATATGAACACCACTATTAGTTGTGTTGTAAATCCCCTATATGAACACCACTATAAGCTGTGTTGTAAATCCCCTATATGAACACTACTATTAGTTGTGTTGTAAATCCCCTATATGAACACCACTATTAGCTGTGTTGTAAATCCCCTATATAAACACCACTATTAGCTGTGTTGTAAATCCCCTATATAAACACCACTATTAGTTGTGTTGTAAGTCCCCTATATAAACACCACTATTAGCTGTGTTGTAAATTCCCTATACAAACACCACTATTAGCTGTGTTGTAAATTCCCTATACAAACACTACTATTAGTTGTGTTGTAAGTCCCCTATATGAACACCTCTATTAGCTGTGTTGTAAATCCCCTATATGAACACCACTATTAGTTGGGTTGTAAATCCCCTATATGAACACCACTATTAGCTGTGTTGTAAGTCCCCTATATAAACACCACTATTAGTTGTGTTGTAAGTCCCCTATATGAACACCACTATTAGCTGTGTTGTAAATCCCCTATATGAACACCACTATTAGTTGTGTTGTAAATCCCCTATATGAACACCACTATTAGTTGTGTTGTAAGTCCCCTATATAAACACCACTATTAGCTGTGTTGTAAATTCCCTATACAAACACCACTATTAGCTGTGTTGTAAATTCCCTATACAAACACTTCTATTAGTTGTGTTGTAAGTCCCCTATATGAACACCTCTATTAGCTGTGTTGTAAATCCCCTATATGAACACCACTATTAGTTGGGTTGTAAATCCCCTATATGAACACCACTATTAGCTGTGTTGTAAATCCCCTATATAAACACCACTATTAGTTGTGTTGTAAGTCCCCTATATGAACACCACTATTAGCTGTGTTGTAAATCCCCTATATGAACACCACTATTAGTTGTGTTGTAAATCCCCTATATGAACACCACTATTAGTTGTGTTGTAAATCCCCTATATGAACACCACTATTAGCTGTGTTGTAAATCCCCTATATAAACACCACTATTAGTTGTATTGTAAATCCCCTATATGAACACCACTATTAGCTGTGTTGTAAATCCCTTATATGAACACCACTATTACCTGTGTTGTAAATCCCGTATATGAACACCACTATTAGCTGTGTTGTAAATCCCCTATATAAACACCACTATTAGTTGTGTTGTAAGTCCCCTATATAAACACCACTATTAGCTGTGTTGTAAATTCCCTATACAAACACTACTATTAGTTGTGTTGTAAATCCCCCATATGAACACCACTATTAGTTGTGTTGTAAATCCCCTGTATAAACACCACTATTAGTTGTGTTGTAAATCTCCTATTTAAACACCACTATTAGCTGTGTTGTAAATCCCCTATACAAACACCACTATCAGCTGTGATGTAAATCCCCTATATGAACACCACTATTAGCTGTGTTGTAAATCCCCTATATGAACACCACTATTACCTGTGTGGTAAATCCCCTATATGAACACCACTATTAGTTGTGTTGTAAGTCCCCTATATAAACACCACTATTAGCTGTGTTGTAAATTCCGTATACAAACACCACTATTAGCTGTGTTGTAAATTCCCTATACAAACACTACTATTAGTTGTGTTGTAAGTCCCCTATATGAACACCACTACTAGCTGTGTTGTAAATCCCCTATATGAACACCACTATTAGTTGTGTTGTAAATCCCCTATATGAACACCACTATTAGCTGTGTTGTAAATCCCCTATATGAACACCACTATTACCTGTGTTGTAAATCCCCTATATGAACACCACTATTAGCTGTGTTGTAAATCCCCTATTCAAACACTACTATTAGTTGTGTTGTAAGTCCCCTATATGAACACCACTATTAGCTGTGTTGTAAATCCCCTATATAAACACCACTATTAGTTGTGTTGTAAGTCCCCTATATGAACACCACTATTAGCTGTGTTGTAAATCCCCTATATGAACACCACTATTAGTTGTGTTGTAAATCCCCTATATGAACACCACTATTAGTTGTGTTGTAAATCCCCTATATGAACACCACTATTCGCTGTGTTGTAAATCCCCTATATAAACACCACTATTAGTTGTGTTGTAAGTCCCCTATATGAACACCACTATTAGCTGTGTTGTAAATCCCCTATATGAACACCACTATTAGTTGTGTTGTAAATCCCCTATATGAACACCACTATTAGTTGTGTTGTAAATCTCCTATATGAACACCACTATTCGCTGTGTTGTAAATCCCCTATATGAACACCACTATTACCTGTGTTGTAAGTCCCCTATATAAACACCACTATTAGCTGTGTTGTAAATCCCCTATATGAACACCACTATTAGTTGTGTTGTAAATTCCCTATACAAACACTACTATTAGTTGTGTTGTAAGTCCCCTATATGAACACCACTATTAGCTGTGTTGTAAATCCCCTATATAAACACCACTATTAGTTGTGTTGTAAGTCCCCTATATGAACACCACTATTAGCTGTGTTGTAAATCCCCTATATAAACACCACTATTAGTTGTGTTGTAAGTCCCCTATATGAACACCACTATTAGCTGTGTTGTAAATTCCCTATACTAACACTACTATTAGTTGTGTTGTAAATCCCCTATATGAACACCACTATTAGCTGTGTTGTAAATCCCCTATATAAACACCACTATTAGTTGTGTTGTAAGTCCCCTATATGAACACCACTATTAGCTGTGTTGTAAATCCCCTATATGAACACCACTATTAGTTGTGTTGTAAATCCCCTATATGAACACCACTATAAGCTGTGTTGTAAATCCCCTATATGAACACTACTATTAGTTGTGTTGTAAATCCCCTATATGAACACCACTATTAGCTGTGTTGTAAATCCCCTATATAAACACCACTATTAGCTGTGTTGTAAATCCCCTATATAAACACCACTATTAGTTGGGTTGTAAGTCCCCTATATAAACACCACTATTAGCTGTGTTGTAAATTCCCTATACAAACACCACTATTAGCTGTGTTGTAAATTCCCTATACAAACACTACTATTAGTTGTGTTGTAAGTCCCCTATATGAACACCTCTATTAGCTGTGTTGTAAATCCCCTATATGAACACTACTATTAGTTGTGTTGTAAGTTCCCTATATGAACACCACTACTAGCTGTGTTGTAAATCCCCTATATGAACACCACTATTAGTTGTGTTGTAAATCCCCTATATGAACACCACTATTAGCTGTGTTGTAAATCCCCTATATAAACACCACTATTAGTTGTGTTGTAAATCCCCTATATGAACACCACTATTAGTTGTGTTGTAAATCCCCTATATGAACATTACTATTAGCTGTGTTGTAAATCCCCTATATAAACACCACTATTAGTTGTGTTGTAAGTCCCCTATATGAACACCACTATTAGCTGTGTTGTAAATCCCCTATATGAACACCACTATTAGTTGTATTGTACATCCCCTATATGAACACCACTATTAGCTGTGTTGTAAATCCCTTATATGAACACCACTATTACCTGTGTTGTAAATCCCCTATATGAACACCACTATTAGCTGTGTTGTAAATCCCCTATATAAACACCACTATTAGCTGTGTTGTAAATTCCCTATACAAACACTACTATTAGTTGTGTTGTAAATCCCCTATATGAACACCACTATTGGCTGTGTTGTAAATCCCCTATATAAACACCACTATTAGTTGTGTTGTAAATTCCCTATACAAACACCACTATTAGCTGTGTTGTAAATTCCCTATACAAACACTACTATTAGTTGTGTTGTAAATACCCTATATGAACACCACTATTAGCTGTGTTGTAAATCCCCTCTATGAACACCACTATTAGTTGTGTTGTAAATCCCCTATATGAACACCACTATTAGCTGTGTTGTAAATCCCCTATATGAACACCACTATTACCTGTGTTGTAAATCCCCTATATGAACACCACTATTAGCTGTGTTGCAAATCCCCTATATAAACACCACTATTAGTTGTGTTGTAAGTCCCCTATATAAACACCACTATTAGCTGTGTTGTAAATTCCCTATACAAACACCACTATTAGCTGTGTTGTAAATCCCCTATAAGAACACCACTATTAGCTGTGTTGTAAATCCCCTATATGAACACCACTATTAGTTGTGTTGTAAATCCCCTATATGAACACCACTATTAGTTGTGTTGTAAATCCCCTATATGAACACCACTATTAGTTGTGTTGTAAATCCCCTAGATGAACACCACTATTAGCTGTGTTGTAAATTCCCTATATAAACACTACTATTAGTTGTGTCGTAAATTCTCTATGTAAACAGCTCTTTTAGCTGTGTTGTGAATCCCCTTCATAGATCCACTGTTATGTGGTGTTTTAACAGCAACAAATAAAAATATCTCTAAATATGTAGTTCTGGCTTTATTTATATATTAAAAGATACTTCATGTAATTCTGGCTTTATTTATATATTAAAAGATACTTCATGTAATTCTGGCTTTATATATTAAAAGATACTTCATGTAGTTTTGGCTTTATTTATATATTAAAAGATACTTCATGTAGTTCTGGCTTTATTTATATATTAAAAGATACTTCATGTAGTTCTGGCTTTGTTTATTTATTAAAAGATACTTCATGTAGTTCTGGCTTTATTTTATATTAAAAGATACTTCATGTAGTTCTGGCTTTATTTATTTATTAAAAGGTACTTCATGTAGTTCTGGCTTTATTTTATATATTAAAAGATACTTCATGTAATTCTGGCTTTATATATTAAAAGATACTTCATGTAATTCTGGCTTTATTTATATATTAAAAGATACTTCATGTAGTTTTGGCTTTATTTATATATTAAAAGATACTTCATGTAGTTCTGGCTTTATTTATATATTAAAAGATACTTCATGTAGTTCTGGCTTTATTTATATATTAAAAGATACTTCATGTAGTTCTGGCTTTATTTTATATTAAAAGATACTTCATGTAGTTCTGGCTTTATTTATTTATTAAAAGATACTTCATGTTGTTCTGGCTTTATTTATATATTAAAATATACTTCATGTAGTTCTGGCTTTATTTATATATTGAAAGATACTTCATGTAGTTCTGGCTTTGTTTATTTATTAAAAGATACTTCATGTAGTTCTGGCTTTATTTTATATTAAAAGATACTTCATGTAGTTCTGGCTTTATTTATTAATTAAAAGATACTTCATGTAGTTCTGGCTTTATTTATATATTAAAAGATACTTCATGTAGTTCTGGCTTTATTTATATATTGAAAGATACTTCATGTAGTTCTGGCTTTATTTATATATATATACTTTATGGAATCTATTGATGTTAGTTTTAAATTAATTTATTGACGGATATGATTACGTTGAATGCTGAATAAACATTGTTCCTTCAGTTACATTTTTTACCGGATGATATTTCTTAACTGAGAAACATTTGTTTTTCATAAAAACTTTCCAAAATGTCTAATAGAAACTCATTGTTGGACTGTTTTGTGTTTTTCTTTAGCCCCCCAATGGCACGGTACTGTGTCTGTGGACATGTCAGCTAGAAACCTGTCTTTGGTTGGCAGAGCATAAATATTGTGCGTCATAATGAACAGTGTTGTATTTGGTAGTTAGACGATTTCTTGAGTTAAACAAATCAACAAGTTTATAAACTTTGATTTTTTATAAACGTAGCTGTGAAGTCTCTTATATTAAACTTAGATAAGTTCCATATCTTTTTTACACAATTCTATTGTTCGCGTGAATTTAAGTTTGTGCTACAAAGTTAACTTTCATTTTTGGTTCCCACCATTGTAAGTGCATCTATCGTAGTTTATATTCTTGTAGTAAATCGTCTTATTCTAAGAGTTTTTAGTAAATCGATAATAAATTGGCATGGGATCAGTTTGTGATGTCTTCTTTTTAAACGTTTCTTGTGTTTCGAATTAGTTTTATCATATATATATTAAGTACCGACTTCTCCCTTCTTAGGATGGTAAACCATGGCTCTAAAGGTTTTTTTATGTCGTACTGTCACACAGTTTTTTTCAACATAACAAATCGGACCATCACAAACAAGTATTACATGTATAATAGTGACCTATCACAATTTGGTCGTTCTTGTCGTGTCACAACACTAAGAACGAAGTAGTCGAGAGGCACCATCCAGTTTCTGTTAAGAGAAACAACCATAAACGTCTATACAGTTCTGGTAGAATTGTGTCATGTTTTTTATCTGCATGGACATAACCAAGGAATTTCTTTTAACTTTCTGACTGCATATGTTGTCTTATTGGCCATATCATCTAGTGTTAAAGCTTCAATGGTTTTCTTATTGGATTACATTAAATTCTTATTATATTTAACCTGGTGTCACGTTCATCCTTTGACACTGCTTTCAGGAATATTGTAGAGCGAAACTGGAAGTAGGTTCTATAAAAATGATGGCTTTGGTTAAATAAAACTGCTGTAAAGCTAAAAAACTACAAAAATGGACGATATGGTGTGGTTTGAATTTCGCGCAAAGCTACACGAGGGTTATATGCATTAGCCGTCCCTAATTTAGCAGTGTAAGACTAGAGGGAAGGCAGCTAGTCATCACCACCCAGCTCTTGGGCTACTCTTTTACCGACGAATAGTGGGATTGACCGTCACATTATAACGTCCCCACGGCTGAAAGGGCGAGCTTGTTTGGTGTGACCAGGATTCGAACCCGCGACTCTCGGATTACGAGTCGAATGGGAGGATATGTCCTACGATTCTGTCTTTTTTCTCTTGAAAAGTAGATGTCTACAGGGGTATTAGAGGAGGGGCCACTGGTCAAACAAAGGATTAGTGGATATTAATTGTTTTTAGATCATGTCCAGTCATCTCTAATGAAAGTTTCTCTTAGCTGTGTTCAAGTAGTCAAATGATTTGTCTTCATCTCTTTTTACAGTTGCAGGACTATCTCTTACGTGGTAGTTGTGTCTTCAAGGTGAAGGTAATTGGTTCTGAAACGACGTTATTAGGTGTGCCTGAATCCATATACTTTCATCTGATGTCTTCTTTTTTGTTTTGTTTTTAAGCAAAATACAAATAAATCACAACATATAATCGAATCAATAATTTATTGACAATAATGTATATGTTTCTGATTTTTAATAAGTACTTAATAACGTAGACAACCAACTTTATTGATTGGCTATTTTAATTACTCTCATTACAGAATGCATCCATGACGTCAGTGTTGTGGGTGCTTGTTGTTTATTATTAAACACACATTGCACTTTCTTTGTGTGCTATTCCATTGAACTTTAAAGTTCAATATTTCGTTTTGAAGAGAACTTCTTTCAACGTTTATTTCTTAGATTTTTCACTGAATAAACATTATTGAAGCTTGAGTTAGTTTTATAGTTTACTGACGATTCACCGTTATCAGAATAAATGGAAAAAAATTCCTTTCTTCCAGTAACAAACTGTGTATTCAAGCAATCACAACTTAAAGGAAACTGTAAAAGCCGAACTACATTTATGATTGGTCTCTGGTTTGCACAGCTATCACAGCATGAGTTTTAATTACTCTATAAGCACGTACACATTTCATAATGTTCGTGTTCACTGCGTTGGACGTGATATCCTTTCAATGGCAAGTTTCCAAAACCTTTTAAAGCTCACTGTAAGTAATATATATACTTAACGAATGGTCGAAATGGTATATGAGTTTACCGTATGATAGTAATACGCGTTGATGCAGGCAAGATACGATGAATCCCCTTAGAAGACCGTTTAAATGTCTCTGTAATATTAGTAAGTACATATAAGTTAACAAAACTATGGACGTTGTTTTTCTTATTACATTTCTCTCTTCCAAATTCTAGAATAATACATAAAAATTATTAAACCGAAATAACGTTGAGGAATAATCTCCGACGCATGTTTATTACATTTTTCAACCTTAAATATTTAGAGCGTTAGAACACCTTAAACGAGTTTTGTCCTTCGACTTAGATTAACACATCAATACAAGGAATAATCCATATCTTATTACGTTTATCTAGATCTACTTCATGCATTTCCTTTGTCAAGAAACTAACGAGAAACAAAAGAAAAAGAAATTTGTTAACAAGATGGTGGTCCTCTTAGTTAAAGTACTGAACTCCCCTTCCCCGGAACTGTGATAATGGTAATCCCCCCATTGTTAAAGTACTGAACTCCCCTTCCCCGGAACTGTGATTATGGTGATCCCCCCATTGTTAAAGTACTGAACTCCCCTTCCCCGGAACTGTGATAATGGTAATCCCCCCATTGTTAAAGTACTGAACTCCCCTTCCCCGGAACTGTGATTATGGTGATCCCCCGTAGTTATAGTACTGAACTCCCCTTCCCCGGAACTATGATAATGGTGATCCCCCGTAGTTAAAGTACTGAACTCCCCTTCCCGGAACTGTGATAATGGTGGTCCCCCCGTATTTAAAGTACTGAACTCCCCTTCCCCGGAACTGTGATAATGGTGGTCTCCCCGTAGTTGAAGTACTGAACTCCCCTTCCCCGGAACTGTGATAATGTTGGTAGTGTGCGTCCTTACAACTTTTATTAATATAGAGAACAATGTTTCGACTTTCTTAGGTCATCTTCAGAAGGTCGAAACGTTGTTCTGTACTTTATTTTAATAAAAGTTTTAATACCCATACCAGCTGTATTGAGAATACAATTTCACTTCAGGTGGGTTTCGCCCGGCATGGCCAAGCGTGTTAAGACGTGCGACTCGTAATCTGAGGGTCGCGGGTTCACATCCCCGTCGCGCCAAACATGTTCGCCCTCCCAGCCGTGAGGGCGTTATAATGTGACGATCAATCCCACTATTCGTTGGTAAAAGAGTAGCCCAAGAGTTGGCGGTGGGTGGTGATGACTAGCTGCCTTCCCTCTAGTCTTAAACTGCTAAATTAGGGACAGCTAGCACAGATAGCCCTCGAGTAGCTTTGTGCGAAATTTAAAAACAAACAATCAGGTGGGTTTCCAAGCATCACGAAACGAAGAGACACCAAGAAAACATAAGGAGTTTTTGATATTTTAAATGTACATATCACACTGTAATATTATTTTCTAACATTGGTGAATGCTAATTGTTACACAGAACGCTCTGTTTCTTAGCTGAAAATAATAAAAAGTTCTCAGAGAACACCATTGTATAGAAGTGGAGATGCTTCGATTAAGTTATTCAGGATTTTTCAATTATAGAATCTAGAAAGCAGTTATTTTAATTTCAAAATACATCCAAGTTTTGTTTTGTTTCAAAAGATAAACATTTATTTTACAGTTTAGCATTGTTTTATTGTAAATTACACACACACATATATATATGGGGCACCTGCATAACGTAATATTTATATAACCCTTGTAACTTCCTAACTCAATGTTAAAATCATAAAATAGAGTTTCTATTAACAGGAAAGACATCTCATGAATATATTATCCATAAATTAGAATTTTTTTGGACATTGTTTCTATACATTAGAGTTTTTATTAAAGACACATAGTTCTATACATTAGAGTTTATATTAAAGACACATAGTTCTATACATTAGAGTTTTTATTAAAGACACATAGTTCTATACATTAGAGTTTTTATTAAAGACACATAGTTCTATACATTAGAGTTTTTATTAAAGACACATAGTTCTATACATTAGAGTTTTTATTAAAGACACATAGTTCTATACATTAGAGTTTTTATTAAAGACACATAGTTCTATACATTAGAGTTTTTATTAAAGACACATAGTTCTATACATTAGAGTTTTTATTAAAGACACATAGTTCTATACATTAGAGTTTTTATTAAAGACACATAGTTCTATACATTAGAGTTTTTATTAAAGACACATAGTTCTATACATTAGACATTTAACAAACACAGTTTTTGTTACAAATATTTACAAAATCACTTTAGTCTCTATATTAGAATATTTATAAAATCACTTTAGTCTCTATATTACAAGTATTTATAAAATCACTTTAGTCTTTATATTACAAGTATTTATAAAATCACTTTAGTCTCTATTTTACAAATATTTATAAAATCAGATTATTCTCTACATTACAAATAATTATAAAATCACTTTAGTCTATATTACAAGTATTTATAAAATCATTTTAGTCTCTATATTACAAATATTTATTAAATCACTTTATTTTAGAAATATTTATGAAATCACTTTAGTCTGTATATTACAAATATTTATAAAATCACTTTAGTCTCTATATTACAAGTATTTATAAAATCACTTTAGACTCTATATTACAACTATTTATAAAATCACTTTAGTCTCTATATTACACGTATTTATAAAATCACATTAGTCCCTATATTACAAATATTTATAAAATCAGATTATTCTCTACATTACAAATAATTATAAAATCACTTTAGTCTATATTACAAGTATTTATAAAATCACTTTAGTCTCTATATTAATATTTATAAAATCACATTAGTCCCTATATTACAAATATTTATAAAATCAGATTATTTTCTATATTACAAATATTTACAAAATCACTTTAGTCTTTATATTACAAATATTTATAAATTCAGATTAGTCGTATATTATAAATATTTGCAAAATCACATTATTCCCTATATTACAAATATTTATAAAATCAGAGTATTCTCTATATTAGAAATATTTACAAAATCACATTAGTCCCTTTATTACAAATGTTTAGAAAAATCACTTTACTCTCTATATTACAAATATTTATAAAATCATTTTAGTCTCTATATTACAAATATTTATAAAATCATTTTAGTTTCTATTTTACAAATATTTATAAAATCACTTTGGTCTCTATATTACAATTGTTTATAAAATCACTTTAGTCTATATTACAAGTATTTATAAAATCACTTTAGTCTCTATATTAATATTTATAAAATCACATTAGTCCCTATATAACAAATATTTATAAAATCAGATTATTCTCTACATTACAAATATTTACAAAATCACATTAGTTTCTATATTACAAATATTTACAAAATCACTTTAGTCTCTATATTACAAGTATCTATAAAATCACTTTAGTCTATATTACAAATATAAAATTACTCTAGTCTCTATATTACAAGTATTTATAAAATCACTTTAGTCTCTATATTACAAAAATTTATTAAATCACTTTATTTTAGAAATATTTATGAAATCACTTTAGTCTGTATATTACAAATATTTATAAAATCACTTTTGTTTCTATATTGCAAATACTTATAAAATCACTTTAGTCTCTATATTACAAGTATTTATAAAATCACTTTAGACTCTATATTACAACTATTTATAAAATCACTTTAGTCTCTATATTACACGTATTTATAAAATCACATTAGTCCTATGTTACAAATATTTATAAAATCAGATTATTCTCTACATTACAAATATTTACAAAATCACATTAGTCCCTATATTAATATTTATAAAATCACATTAGTCACTATATTAATATTTATAAAATCACATTAGTCTCTGTATTACAAATATTTATAAAATCAGAATATTCTATACATTACAAATATTTAAAAAATCACATTAGTGTCTATATTACAAATATTTACAAAATCACATTAGTCCCTATATTAATATTTATAAAATCACATTAGTCCCTATATTAATATTTATAAAATCACATTAGTCCCTATATTACAAATATTTATAAAATCAGATTATTTTCTATATTACAAATATTTACAAAATCACTTTAGTCTTTATATTACAAATATTTATAAATTCAGATTAGTCGTATATTATAAATATTTACAAAATCACATTATTCCTATATTACAAATATTTATAAAATCAGAGTATTCTCTATATTAGAAATATTTACAAAATCACATTAGTCTCTTTATTACAAATGTTTAGAAAAATCACTTTAGTCTCTATATTACAAATATTTATGAAATCAGATTATTTTCTATATTACAAATATTTACAAAATCACTTTAGTCTTTATATTACAAATATTTATAAATTCAGATTAGTCGTATATTATAAATATTTACAAAATCACATTATTCCCTATATTACAAATATTTATAAAATCAGATTATTCTCTATATTACAAATATTTATAAAATCAGAGTATTCTTTATATTACAAATATATACAAAATCACATTAGTCCCTTTATTACAAATATTTAGAAAAATCACTTTAGTCTCTATATTACAAATATTTATAAAATCACTTTAGTCCCTATATTACAAATATTTATAAAATCATTTTAGTCTCTATTTTACGAATATTTATAAAATCATTTTAGTCTCTATTTTACAAATGTTTATAAAATCACTTTATCCTCTATATTAGAAATATTTATAAAATCACTTTAGTCTCTATATTAGAAATATTTATAAAATCACTTCAGTCTCTATATTACAAGTATTTATAAAATAACTTTAGTCTCTATATTACAAGTATTTATAAAGTCACTTTAGTCTCTATATTACAAGTATTTATAAAATCACTTTAGTCTCTATTACAAATATTTATAAAATCACTTTAGTCTCTATATTACAAGTATTTATAAAATCACTTTAGTCTCTATATTGCAAGTATTTATAAAATAACTTTAGTCTCTATTTTAGAAATATTTATAAAATCACTTTAGACTCTATATTACAAATAATTATAAAATCACTTTAGTCTCTATATTACAAATATTTATAAAATCACTTTAGTCACTATATTAATATTTATAAAATCACATTAGTCTCTGTATTACAAATATTTATAAAATCAGAATATTCTATACATTACAAATATTTAAAAAATCACATTAGTGTCTATATTACAAATATTTACAAAATCACATTAGTCCCTATATTAATATTTATAAAATCACATTAGTCCCTATATTAATATTTATAAAATCACATTAGTCCCTATATTACAAATATTTATAAAATCAGATTATTTTCTATATTACAAATATTTACAAAATCACTTTAGTCTTTATATTACAAATATTTATAAATTCAGATTAGTCGTATATTATAAATATTTACAAAATCACATTATTCCCTATATTACAAATATTTATAAAATCAGAGTATTCTCTATATTAGAAATATTTACAAAATCACATTAGTCTCTTTATTACAAATGTTTAGAAAAATCACTTTAGTCTCTATATTACAAATATTTATGAAATCAGATTATTTTCTATATTACAAATATTTACAAAATCACTTTAGTCTTTATATTACAAATATTTATAAAATCACTTTAGTCTTTATATTACAAGTATTTATAAAATCACTTTAGTCTCTATTTTACAAATATTTATAAAATCAGATTATTCTCTACATTACAAATAATTATAAAATCACTTTAGTCTATATTACAAGTATTTATAAAATCATTTTAGTCTCTATATTACAAATATTTATTAAATCACTTTATTTTAGAAATATTTATGAAATCACTTTAGTCTGTATATTACAAATATTTATAAAATCACTTTAGTCTCTATATTACAAGTATTTATAAAATCACTTTAGACTCTATATTACAACTATTTATAAAATCACTTTAGTCTCTATATTACACGTATTTATAAAATCACATTAGTCCCTATATTACAAATATTTATAAAATCAGATTATTCTCTACATTACAAATAATTATAAAATCACTTTAGTCTATATTACAAGTATTTATAAAATCACTTTAGTCTCTATATTAATATTTATAAAATCACATTAGTCCCTATATTACAAATATTTATAAAATCAGATTATTTTCTATATTACAAATATTTACAAAATCACTTTAGTCTTTATATTACAAATATTTATAAATTCAGATTAGTCGTATATTATAAATATTTGCAAAATCACATTATTCCCTATATTACAAATATTTATAAAATCAGAGTATTCTCTATATTAGAAATATTTACAAAATCACATTAGTCCCTTTATTACAAATGTTTAGAAAAATCACTTTACTCTCTATATTACAAATATTTATAAAATCATTTTAGTCTCTATATTACAAATATTTATAAAATCATTTTAGTTTCTATTTTACAAATATTTATAAAATCACTTTGGTCTCTATATTACAATTGTTTATAAAATCACTTTAGTCTATATTACAAGTATTTATAAAATCACTTTAGTCTCTATATTAATATTTATAAAATCACATTAGTCCCTATATAACAAATATTTATAAAATCAGATTATTCTCTACATTACAAATATTTACAAAATCACATTAGTTTCTATATTACAAATATTTACAAAATCACTTTAGTCTCTATATTACAAGTATCTATAAAATCACTTTAGTCTATATTACAAATATAAAATTACTCTAGTCTCTATATTACAAGTATTTATAAAATCACTTTAGTCTCTATATTACAAAAATTTATTAAATCACTTTATTTTAGAAATATTTATGAAATCACTTTAGTCTGTATATTACAAATATTTATAAAATCACTTTTGTTTCTATATTGCAAATACTTATAAAATCACTTTAGTCTCTATATTACAAGTATTTATAAAATCACTTTAGACTCTATATTACAACTATTTATAAAATCACTTTAGTCTCTATATTACACGTATTTATAAAATCACATTAGTCCCTATGTTACAAATATTTATAAAATCAGATTATTCTCTACATTACAAATATTTACAAAATCACATTAGTCCCTATATTAATATTTATAAAATCACATTAGTCACTATATTAATATTTATAAAATCACATTAGTCTCTGTATTACAAATATTTATAAAATCAGAATATTCTATACATTACAAATATTTAAAAAATCACATTAGTGTCTATATTACAAATATTTACAAAATCACATTAGTCCCTATATTAATATTTATAAAATCACATTAGTCCCTATATTAATATTTATAAAATCACATTAGTCCCTATATTACAAATATTTATAAAATCAGATTATTTTCTATATTACAAATATTTACAAAATCACTTTAGTCTTTATATTACAAATATTTATAAATTCAGATTAGTCGTATATTATAAATATTTACAAAATCACATTATTCCCTATATTACAAATATTTATAAAATCAGAGTATTCTCTATATTAGAAATATTTACAAAATCACATTAGTCTCTTTATTACAAATGTTTAGAAAAATCACTTTAGTCTCTATATTACAAATATTTATGAAATCAGATTATTTTCTATATTACAAATATTTACAAAATCACTTTAGTCTTTATATTACAAATATTTATAAATTCAGATTAGTCGTATATTATAAATATTTACAAAATCACATTATTCCCTATATTACAAATATTTATAAAATCAGATTATTCTCTATATTACAAATATTTATAAAATCAGAGTATTCTTTATATTACAAATATATACAAAATCACATTAGTCCCTTTATTACAAATATTTAGAAAAATCACTTTAGTCTCTATATTACAAATATTTATAAAATCACTTTAGTCCCTATATTACAAATATTTATAAAATCATTTTAGTCTCTATTTTACGAATATTTATAAAATCATTTTAGTCTCTATTTTACAAATGTTTATAAAATCACTTTATCCTCTATATTAGAAATATTTATAAAATCACTTTAGTCTCTATATTAGAAATATTTATAAAATCACTTCAGTCTCTATATTACAAGTATTTATAAAATAACTTTAGTCTCTATATTACAAGTATTTATAAAGTCACTTTAGTCTCTATATTACAAGTATTTATAAAATCACTTTAGTCTCTATTACAAATATTTATAAAATCACTTTAGTCTCTATATTACAAGTATTTATAAAATCACTTTAGTCTCTATATTGCAAGTATTTATAAAATAACTTTAGTCTCTATTTTAGAAATATTTATAAAATCACTTTAGACTCTATATTACAAATAATTATAAAATCACTTTAGTCTCTATATTACAAATATTTATAAAATCACTTTAGTCACTATATTAATATTTATAAAATCACATTAGTCTCTGTATTACAAATATTTATAAAATCAGAATATTCTATACATTACAAATATTTAAAAAATCACATTAGTGTCTATATTACAAATATTTACAAAATCACATTAGTCCCTATATTAATATTTATAAAATCACATTAGTCCCTATATTAATATTTATAAAATCACATTAGTCCCTATATTACAAATATTTATAAAATCAGATTATTTTCTATATTACAAATATTTACAAAATCACTTTAGTCTTTATATTACAAATATTTATAAATTCAGATTAGTCGTATATTATAAATATTTACAAAATCACATTATTCCTATATTACAAATATTTATAAAATCAGAGTATTCTCTATATTAGAAATATTTACAAAATCACATTAGTCTCTTTATTACAAATGTTTAGAAAAATCACTTTAGTCTCTATATTACAAATATTTATGAAATCAGATTATTTTCTATATTACAAATATTTACAAAATCACTTTAGTCTTTATATTACAAATATTTATAAATTCAGATTAGTCGTATATTATAAATATTTACAAAATCACATTATTCCCTATATTACAAATATTTATAAAATCAGATTATTCTCTATATTACAAATATTTATAAAATCAGAGTATTCTTTATATTACAAATATATACAAAATCACATTAGTCCCTTTATTACAAATATTTAGAAAAATCACTTTAGTCTCTATATTACAAATATTTATAAAATCACTTTAGTCCCTATATTACAAATATTTATAAAATCATTTTAGTCTCTATTTTACGAATATTTATAAAATCATTTTAGTCTCTATTTTACAAATGTTTATAAAATCACTTTATCCTCTATATTAGAAATATTTATAAAATCACTTTAGTCTCTATATTAGAAATATTTATAAAATCACTTCAGTCTCTATATTACAAGTATTTGTAAAATAACTTTAGTCTCTATATTACAAGTATTTATAAAGTCACTTTAGTCTCTATATTACAAGTATTTATAAAATCACTTTAGTCTCTATTACAAATATTTATAAAATCACTTTAGTCTCTATATTACAAGTATTTATAAAATCACTTTAGTCTCTATATTGCAAGTATTTATAAAATAACTTTAGCCTCTATTTTAGAAATATTTATAAAATCACTTTAGACTCTATATTACAAATAATTATAAAATCACTTTAGTCTCTATATTACAAATATTTATAAAATCACTTTAGTCTCTATATTAATATTTATAAAATCACATTAGTCCCTATATTACAAATATTTATAAAATCAGATTATTTTCTATATTACAAATATTTATAAAATCACTTTAGTCTCTATATTACAAATATTTATAAAATCACTTTAGTCTCTATATTACAAATATTTATAAAGTCACTTTAGTCTCTATATTACAAATATTTATAAAATCACTTTAGTCTCTATATTACAAAAATTTATTAAATCACTTTATTTTAGAAATATTTATGAAATCACTTTAGTCTGTATATTACAAATATTTATAAAATCACTTTTGTTTCTATATTGCAAATACTTATAAAATCACTTTAGTCTCTATATTACAAGTATTTATAAAATCACTTTAGACTCTATATTACAACTATTTATAAAATCACTTTAGTCTCTATATTACACGTATTTATAAAATCACATTAGTCCCTATGTTACAAATATTTATAAAATCAGATTATTCTCTACATTACAAATATTTACAAAATCACATTAGTCCCTATATTAATATTTATAAAATCACATTAGTCACTATATTAATATTTATAAAATCACATTAGTCTCTGTATTACAAATATTTATAAAATTACTCTAGTCTCTATATTACAAGTATTTATAAAGTCACTTTAGTCTCTATATTACAAGTATTTATAAAATCACTTTAGTTTCTATATTAGAAATATTTATAAAATCACTTTATTCTCTATATTACAAGTATTTATAAAATCACTTTAATTCCTATATTACAAATATTTATAAACTCGCGTTTGTCCCTTTATTATTAGTAATTGCTAAGAAGTACACACTAAAACTCATTATCATTAGTATAACTTAATTGATAGAGAAAGTAATAATGGTTTATTATCTTGTTAGTGTAATAACTTAATATTTCAAAGGTTAGAATTTATTGTTTGTTGTTATATACAAAACTATACATGTTTGCATGCTTACTTCAGCGATTGAACTTCGAATTCAGCATTGTAAGTTTATTACTGAACTATTGGAGGGCATTTCAAAGTTATGAATATCAAAAGATATTTCTTGTAAGTTTCTTAAACAATCTGAATAAATATTCAAGTATTTAATAGCTGTCAATTGGCAGGAAGAACAAAGAGATATATTTGATACTTTGATTCTTTTTTGCCTGTGTATAATATCTCGTTTCAAACGTTTTAAGTATTTGTTGATAAATTTAATATGTCAAGAACTGTAAGGAAACGGGGTAAGTGTCAGCAGTAATGAAATTATTAATTATATTAATGAAACCAAGATACATGTGAAAATTATTATTTGTTTACTTTATTAAATATTATCAAAAACTGGGACAGGCTTTATGGAGATACTCGTGTTTTCAATTCTTTGCACAAGATGTTTGTGAAACGAAATATCTTTGGTTATAATTTTTATTACGCAATTCTTTCACGCCATTTGGTCATCGGTAAATGTACAGACTTGCAACCAAAATACAAGAAGTCCGATTCCTTGTTTTCTTGGTATTAATAAATCAACAATAGACGCTACCGATACGCGTTTCCAACATGCTGTCAGTTTTAAGTAACGTTACTACTGTTACCCGAGTTCTTCATCTGTTCTTTTTCCGTCGTTACGTTGTTTATGGACGTTCGAAACAAACACTCGACTTTTTGGAGTTGTGATAGTCCAGATATGAAAAAGGAATGTACGCCTGCTTTACGTTTCGCCAAAGATGTACACATTTCTGCTTGGCTATACATGTGTAAAATAAAAAAGCGAACTGCGTTACTGTTTCTTACCTTCATGTTTACCATTCAGTAAGAGCTTCACCGATGATTAGTGAGACGCCCCCTCAGTGTCATCGATACTTATGTATATATTCTACAATAATGGGGGAATTCCCACTGTTACAGAGACGTGTTTTTATGGAAGTGCTCACTGCATTCTTGCCAAGGTGACCTCTTCTGATGTTCACTTTGATTCAGCCCATACGCTTCACAGTTGTAATTTTCCCAACATTATCTATGGATCAGTTTGCAGGCACAAAGTTTGTAACTAGTTTTCGCATCTAGAAAATTTATAATATATGTATATTTCTTCTGGTACATTCCAGTGTAAGATGTGGACTGGAACTTACAACAGTATGTTCTGTTGTAGTTTCTTCATGACTGGACGCTAAGAATCATCTGTTGAACGTGTTGTGACAAAAGCTTGAAAACTGTGTGAGAGATTGTTGAAATGTGTCGGAACAGTTGCTCCTCAGTTCCAGTTACTGGTTAAGAATTCTGCATATTTAATAGAGTATAATGAACACAAGGTAGCGCCACTTTGAAGAATATTAAATCTAATTGGACTAAGCGAACAACGTTTCGATCTTCTACACAGTGCTTTCTCTACCCATACCAGCCGTTTTTATATATATATTTTCCTCTACAAGTGGGTTTTTCTCGTCTTCACGGATTAGTGGGTAGAAAAACTCTACTACCAACTGATTCATCCCTTCTTTCAACCTTTTTAGTCGCTAATTGTTTTCTTCACCGTCACGCTTCAAAAGTGGCTTTGAAAATACTATTTTTTTCACTGTTTATTATTTCTTTATCACGGGTGTGCACAGTTTTTCTCAGTGGGAAGGTAGGAGGTTCAAATTGTACCGAATATAGCCGAGCTCATTGTGGTGAGAATTGTAAAAGATAAAGAAGAGAGGTCAAGGCCTATGAAAGGTCAGAAGTTTCAGAACGCTCAAAAAGCCGCCCAAGGCATTTCCAAGTGCTAGTGGTGCTTTAATTTAAATGCCTAAAGTGATCGGATTAATGTAATTTTTGTTATATTATATACCACGTAATTTAAGGACAACAAAAAACTCGTCGGTTAATCTGGGCTTTCCCATCCACTATACTTCGCTCTAAAATAAAAACAAAACCGGTTCTTATCATTCCAATATTTATCGAGTTTTTATTTAAACTTCCTAAACTTTACAGCATACACTACATCTAAAGGTCAACCACACTGTTAGACTAATAAAACTGTCTTAGCTTAAAAATGGTCTAACGCTGCCAATATATGTATTTGTATCCAGTAGTCCTATCATCAAGTATGAATTAAAGAGATGGTACACCAAACCTATAAATTAAAGAGATGCTACACCAAACCTATAAATTAAAGAGATGCTACACCAAACCTATAAATTAAAGAGATGGTACACCAAACCTATAAATTAAAGAGATGCTACACCAAACCTATAAATTAAAGAGATGGTACACCAAACCTATAAATTAAAGAGATGGTACACCAAACCTATGAATTAAAGAGATGGTACACCAAACCTATAAATTAAAGAGATGGTACACCAAACCTATAAATTAAAGAGATGGTACACCAAACCTATAAATTAAAGAGATGCTACACCAAACCTATAAATTAAAGAGATGCTACACCAAACCTATAAATTAAAGAGATGCTACACCAAACCTATAAATTAAAGAGATGCTACACCAAACCTATAAATTAAAGAGATGGTACACCAAACCTATAAATTAAAGAGATGGTACACCAAACCTATAAATTCCCATAACAACCTCAAACACTTCAATCACATTCGTCTCTAACTCTTCTCTTCTCACGAGAAACTAAACATGCTCGCCTTTTCAGCCGTGGGGCCGTTATAATGTGACGGTCAATCCGTATAATTATATAACTATAATAATATAGTTGTGTCTTTCTGACAACATATTAATTGAAATAATAGCAATATAGTTGTGTCTTTCTAACAAAATACTTATAGAAATAATAATAATATAGCTGTGTCTTTCTGGTAAAAAAATTAATTGAAATAGTAATATAGTTGCCTTTCACGCAATATACTCATTGAAATAATAATAATACAGATTTGTCTTTCTGACTATATATTAATTCAAATAATAATAATATAGTTGTGTCTCTAACAAAATATTAACAGAAATAATATAGTTGTGTCTCTACCAAAATATTAACAGAAATAATATAGTTGTGTCTTTCTAACAAAATGTTAATAGGTATAATAATAATATACTTGTGTCTTTCTAACAAAGTATTAATAGAGATAATAATAATATAGTTCTGTCTTCCCAACAAAATATTAATAGGAATAATATAGTTGTGTCTTTCTAACAAAATATTTATAGGAATAATAATGATAGAGTTGTGTCTTTCTGACAATATATTAATAGCAATAATAATGATGTAGTTGTGGCTTTTCTAAGAAAATATTAATAGGGATATTAATAATATAGATTATATTTCTACGAAAAGATTAATAGGGATATTAATAATATAGATGTATATTTCTAACAAAATATTGATACCAATAAAAATGATATAGTTGAGATTTTTTCTAACAAAATATTAATAGTGATAATAATAATATCTGTGTCTTTCTAGTAAAAAAATAATCGAAATAATAATATAGTTGCTTTTTTGACAATTAATGTAGTTGAGTCTTTCCAATAAAATACTAATAGGAATATAATGATATAATCCTATCTTTCTAACATAATATTAATAATAATAATATAGTTGTGTTTTTCTAACAGAATATTAATAATAATAATATAGTTGTGTTTTTCTAACAGAATATTAATAATAATAATATAGTTGTGTCTTTCTAACAGAATATTAATAATAATAATATAGTTGTGTTTTTCTAACAGAATATTAATAATAATAATATAGTTGTGTTTTTCTAACAGAATATTAATAATAATAATATAGTTGTGTTTTTCTAACAGAATATTAATTGAAATAATAATATAGTTGTCTTTCTGACAATATATTAATTGATATAATAATAATATAGTTGTGTCTGTCTGGGAAAAATTAATCGAAATAATAATATACTTGCGTTTTTGACAACATATTAATTGATGTAATAATATAGTTGTATTTGTGAAAATATATTAATTTAAATAATAATAATATAGTTGTGTCTTTCTAACAAAATATTGATAAGGATAATAATAATATAGTTGTGTCTTTCTAAATAATATTAATAATGATAATAATATAGTTGTGTCTTTCTGACAATATATTAATTGATATAATAATAATATAGTTGTGTCTTTCTAAAAAATATTGAAAATGATAACAATGATATTGTTGTGTCTTTCTGACAATATATTAATTGAAATAATTATAAAAAGTTGTATCTTTTTAACAAAATATTTATAGTAATAATAATGATATAGTTGTGTATTTCTGACAAAATATTAATAGGTATAATAATATCTCCCGCTGGTACAGTGGTAAGTTTATTGATTTACAACGCTAAAGTCAGGGGTTCAATTACCCTATGTGGACTCAGCTGATAGCTGAATGTGGTTTTGGTATAAGTACACATACACTGGGAATAGTAATAATTTGGTTGGTTCTTTCTGATAAAATATTGATAAGAATGATAGTAATATAGTTGCTTCTTTGTAACAAAATATTAATATGAATAATAATAATATACGGCCTGGCATGGCCAAGCGTGTTAAGGCGTGCGACTCGTAATCCGAGGGTCGCGGGTTCGAATCTCGGTCGCACCAAACATGCTCGCCCTTCCACCCGTGGGGACGTTATAATGTGACAGTCAATCCCACTATTCCTTGGTAAAAGAGTAGCTCAAGAGTTGGCGGTGGGTGGTGATGACTAGCTGCCTTCCCTCTAGTCTTACACTGCTAAATTAGGGACGGCTAGCACAGATAGCCCTCGAGTAGCTTTGTGCGAAATTCCACAACAAAACAAATAATAAAATAGGTGTATGTTTCTAACAAAGCTTTATTGAAAACTACTCGAAAGAGGTTTCGTATTTATTTAGTTATCTCATTTTGATGGAACCATAATGATTTGTTTATGGTTATTCGTTATTCCTGTATTTTTATGTTGGTTTTTATTGACGCCTGATACTACAAAATATTCTGCATATGTTTCACATATTGAATGAATAGTTTTCATGTATGAATCAGTTATTTGTATTTAAACTACAATTAAGTGAAAACTAACTTCTATAGAGTTAATGTCTTTGAAATAAATTATATAAAATTTAATTAATTAACACTTACAGTTTTTAATATTTTACACCTTGAAAATTAAATAATTTTTAATCTGCCTACTTGTGGATCAGTAGTAAAACTGATGTTTATAATGGAAAAAATGCGGTTTTAGAGCACAGACAGCACATTGTGTAGGTTCGTGCTTCATAGAAACAAACCAGCAATTGGAACCAAGCATGTAACAATTATTTGATGTCCTAATTTTATATTAAATCACAATGATTAAGGTAGAGGAGTTTGTTTGTTGTTAGGGTGCTCGAGATCGAAACCTGGTGGTAAATCTGTTTACTATTTTAGTAGTGAGGGCGGTGTACTGTGACGGTGATTTCCACTAATCATTGTTAAAATTAGTGCGGGCCAAAGTCATATCCTTAGTAGCTTTGCCTTGAAAAAAGCAATTCGTTTGAAAAATATTAATTTTATTCCAGATGTAATAAAATGAATTCCATGTTTATATGTATTAAACAATATGCCTAACCCTTAAAAATTTTATTTTTATTTTAACATTTCAAAATTTACGAACCGGAAGTATCAGAACACCAGAAGTGTCAGAACACCGGAAGTATCAGAACACCAGAAATATCAGAACACTGATCTTTTGTGAATTAGATGATTTATTTCAATAGAACAGGAATTTCAGTGACAGGTTAGTTCTTTAATATTAATTATAATATAGTATTATAAAAGTGTATTCACTGAAAGACAACATAGAAAACATAAAGAGGTGCCTATAAACTGAACTTAACCCCTGTATGTTATTATCGATTATTGTTATTTATTTATTTGCATTGGTTAATATTATCTCTCTAAACAGATCATCCACCTAATTATCAGTTTATTAATATGATCCAACTGATTGTATTATGAGTTTTTATTTCTTTTCTTCCATCATCAAGTTATGTGTACTATTTTTCACAAGCTATAAAGTTTGAACCGTATTGTGGTTAAAAATAGTTGTACTCTCGCCGAGCTAAAAAACTTCTTAAACTCTAATTTCTCTTACGTTTCTCGTGCCTCCTTGCTTTATTCGTGTTGTATCATAAATTAACGCTGTGATGGCTTCTCCCTAGGATTCACGCCTGTGGTACTTGATGCACAGAATATATGGCAACATGTTGATGTTTTAAGAATCTAATTATTCACAGTTCATGGGTTTCCAACCAAACTATGAACGAACTTTATAACTCGAGGTACTGCCGTCAATTTTGTTTTAATCTACACAAGAACTACTTTTCAGTGACGAGTGGATGAGCTGAAACGACATGTAAGATTTAATAGCTATTAATATTAACATTTTTCTGTTAAACGAATAACTCTGTACAACATAAACTAAGCTTTAGGTCACAGTAAAGATGGTAGGATATAACTAAGTACATCAGTTTTCTACAATCAATTTATAAGCTTTCAGTCTGACTCTTACGAGTGGTATTTTTCTACAGTGTGCTATAAATCATTCCAGCCGAAACGTTTAGCTAAATACCGGAACGCATAGTCACTTCTTAGGGTGTGGAAAATTCCACAGTTTCGGTTCACAGTTTAATGTGTGAAATTGATTCCTATTTTAAGAAAACGATGTCTGAAAATTGCGCGAAGACTTTTAACCAATCAACGTAAAGTTATGAGCTATATTTTATGTTGTAATTTAGATGTTAAATAGAGAGTGCATGGCGTCAAGGTCGAAAGTGATAAAATGTTCTAGTATATTCGAAAAGTAAATTATAATTACGAGTCTCAATAAAGCATTAAAAAAAAAGTTTAGTTGTTTCGATTTTTAGCCACTAGAGGAAATCACGAAGCGAGGATCGTGTCTCCATACACAGTTACTTGATCGATAAGCTATGAATTTGTTAACACTAGTTTATCACGTAAATTAGTTTAGGGTGTTAGTGTGTTGTTTTTTACGTTGGAACCATTCGAAAATATGGTTTACAAAATGCAAAATGGTCAAGAGGGCAAAACCTTGACTAATAAATAAACTAATTTGTTATAGTTACGTGAATTATTTTTATTAAATAAGTTAATTGAACCTGCCAATAAAAGAAGGGACATTACAACAGTATTAAATTGGAGAGTCGAGAAATTTATTAAATTAGAATTTTGTCCTAAAATTTCATATTAGTCAAAAGCGCTCATATAACTTACTAAGAGGGCGAACAGTAATAAAATATATTCACCATTTAGAAATAATAGTAAATCCTTTTCTAACCTTAGTTGTTTTGTTTCTTTAGTTTTCAGTCTGAACAGAAAATAATGAATATGTTAATGATCTCATCGTGTGATTAACTTTAGAAATGATACGCCTGTATTTATTTATTTTTTAATCTGGAAACAGATGTTATGACACAGCAGTTCTAGGAATTATTAACATCTATAAACGAATGCCATATCGCTAGTGTACAGACACTGATGGATCTCTGTGGCAAAGCTTAATATTTCCGAGCTAATGAATCGAATACAAATCTGTGCGACATCACAAAGTTGTGGATGCGTTATAAAAGTGACAGTCAAACTATTACTTTGGGTTCTAGACTGCCTTCCCAGAGTTAGTCAATGTCTCAAAATGTGAGACAAGAGCAGACAATCTCAGTAAATTTGTCATAATTACGAAATACAAATACAAAAAGTGTTATATAATCCTTAAATTATGTTTATTTTAAAATAGAAAGAGAATAAATCAAAACTATATCTTGCAAGAACTGTTTAAAGATAAAGCATTATTCATTTCAAAGTAAGTCAAGGTTTCAACATCAAGTGATATACAGTTCATTTCTACATTCGGCTGAGTATCGTGTTATAATAGTGTTTGCACACACTTCACGAAAATCACAAACGACTTTTACAGTAACATAAATATGCAGAGCTCGGCTGAAAGACTCGTTCTAAACGAACAAATAACTACCGTTAGCACTACAAATAGTACACTAAAATAATGTGTAATGCCATTCGATCGGTTAAGAATTGACCTGGAAAACACCAGTGAGTGTGATGTAGCGAGACTCTTGTCGAAAAGAAGAAATAAGTAGTTCAGCCATGGCAAAATAGAGCGCATTGTCCTCAGCCACAAGATGTAAAGCTACATTCTTATCCTCTCCGTAATCTCCGGGAAAGAAGATTGGTAATAAAAAAAGCTATTGGTATCAAACGTTAAGCGGCAGTGTGTGTCAACACTCGTCGAACCTTCTGGAAAGGTGTGCGAAGATGTTAGAAATTGGCACGTGTCATTCGAAAGGAATGAACCTTAAGTTTATGAAACGTAGTATGGAAAATGTCTTTTCATTCTGTTGCTAGAATTTCATCAAAATCACATCGTGAACGACGAGTGTTTGTACTTGTGTCGATAACTTACTGGATGAAAAAATCAAAATACACCTTAAGTAACCTCTCTGCAGGTATTATACTGTCTTAAGATAGAAACTTAAAATATATGTGATAAAATACACTCACTGTTTACCTTAAGAAACAGTAAATGTGCTGGAAGGTTCATCAGAATAGAAAATAAATCTAAATAGTTGCTAATGTATGAAGACATGTCACAACCTACCAAACAAGTGAATACATGTCACAACCAAATACAACCATAGAACATCCTACATAGTGGGTGGTACCAAATACAACCATAGAACATCCTACATAGTGGGTGGTACCAAATACAACCATAGAACATCCTACATAGTGGGTGGTACCAAATACAACCATAGAACATCCTACATAGTGGGTGGTACCAAATACAACCATAGAACATCCTACATAGTGGGTGGTACCAAATACAACCATAGAACATCCTACATAGTGGGTGGTAGCAAATACAACCATAGAACATCCTACATAGTGGGTGGTACCAAATACAACCATAGAACATCCTTTATCCTTTACAACTTCATTAGAGACAGTTTACTGATACACATTAAGACACGTTTTATTTTTACAACTTCATTAGAGACAGTTTACTAATACACATTAAGACACGTTTTATTTTTACAACTTCATTAGAGACAGTTTACTGATACACATTTAGACACGTTTTATTTTTACAACTTCATTAGAGACAGTTTACTCATACACATTAAGACACGTTTTATATTTACAACTTTATTAGAGACAGAATACTAATACACATTAAGACACGTTTTATTTTTACAACTTTATTAGAGACAGTTTACTAATACACATTAAGACACGTTTTATATTTACAACTTCATTAGAGACAGTTTACTAATACACATTAAGACACGTTTTATTTTTACAACTTTATTAGAGACAGTTTACTGATACACATTAAGACACGTTTTATATTTACAACTTCACTAGAGACAGTTTACTAATACACATTAAGACACGTTTTATATTTACAACTTTATTAGAGACAGTTTACTAATACACGTTAACACACGTTTTGTATTTACAACTTTATTAGAGACAGTTTACTAATACACATTAAGACACGTTTTATGTTTACAACTTTATTAGAGACAGTTTACTAATACACATTAAGACACGTTTTATATTTACAACTTTATTAGAGACAGTTTACTGATACACATTAAGACACGTTTTATATTTACAACTTCACTAGAGACAGTTTACTAATACACATTAAGACACGTTTTATTTTTACAACTTCATTAGAGACAGTTTACTAATACACATTAAGACACGTTTTATATTTACAACTTCATTAGAGACTGTTTACTCATACACATTAAGACACGTTTTATATTTAGAACTGTATTAGAGACAGTTTACTAATACACATTAAGACACGTTTTATTTTCTGTTAGTCACTGTAAGATTGTCTAGCTCTTCTTAACCTGCATTTAAAAACAAACCTAGATTTTTGTAACTTTTATTGTGTAAGTCTTTTCATTTTCCCCCCTAATGTTCTCTACAAAAACTATACACAATGAATATCATAAAGTCTCAATATTTTCTCTTTAATATATAAAATAAGCTTTGACAATGTCAGTCATAGTTATCAGCTTGATGTCATAGGAAAAAAAAACGAAAGCTTTTTTGATTTAAATCTTAATTGCAAACATGATGAGTTAGGCCTGCACGCTCAATCCGGTTCTTGAAACACAACGTAGCTGACTAAGAAATGAACTTCCGTCAGAAGCATGGTCGGGGTAGATCTTTTGACAGAGATTACTAAACACCCCAAAACTGCGTGGAGTGGAACGTCTGGTCCTGATGAGTCAACCGATTTTACATCTGTGGATTTATCGCTCCAGTGGAACACAATCGTAGGACAGTTTATCAGGGCGAGGTGCAAAGTCATCCAGGCTCTACTGCACAGACTTCTAAGTGGAAGACAGTTTAATAACAGACTAAGCCGAATAGTTAATTCCCCGTGAGTTAAATGCGAAGACCTCGAGTCCGTTCGCTTTCTGCATTTGACCGGGATCTTTCATGTGTCATCAGATTCACCCAAGTTCCCGCATCTGTTGACATTATATATCCTACAGCTCAAACTAATATTTATTTAGACAAAAACAGGATAAACTGTTGAAAACATGCTAGAAATGTCAGCTTAAAATCAGCGCGGGTATGTGTTGTTTTAAACAAAGATTTGTAACTCGAGGACTATACCACTTTAACAGCCGATAGCGTTAATCTCTTGCGGATTCAGCAAATAAGTGACAAATAGTATAAACCCAGTTTACCAAGAAATTTTCGTTCTATGGAATCTCAGAAGACTGGTGATAATAGCTTTATAATACTATTTACATGTCACTCAGACGTTTTGGAAAAACAGACAAACATAATGATTGTTCAGAACTTATCTGACGTATTACGTTTAATAGGTTTTATCTGGTATCATCTTGTAGAGGGTAGCATGTTAGCAAGCTTTCTTTCTTGTAGCATTTCCTCTGGCTTCTTTGTTTGTTGGTTGACTGGTTTCTACAGTAATGCCCTCCAGTGGTAGAGCAGCATATCTACAGATTTAAAATGCTAGAAACCGGTTTTCGATGCACATAGTGGGCAGAGCACAGATAGCTCATCGTGTAGCTACAAACAAATTTCAACAATGATAGTGTAGAGGGAGTTACAATATCGATCTCCTTTGTACAACTTGTTAAACAATGGAGAAATAACTCTTAGTGACTAACAATACCAAATTATAGTTTGTATATCGTTACGTTTCGTTGTTGCTTGGCCCGAAACAGTGATTGGGTTTCTGTGGTATCGAAACTCGGTTGTTAGAATGATAGACCTCAGACTTGAAGCTGACCAACGGACGTTACTTCCACTTACATCAGCGTTGGTGTAATTACTTTAAACGTCACCATCACAAGGATTAAAATATATCCTTCAGGTTTTATAACCAACTCAGAGTGAGGCTTCATTCCTTGGTCTAAAATATTATAAAATATATCCTTCAGGTTTTAAAACCAACTCAGTGTGAGGCTTCATTCCTTGGTCTAAAATATTATAAAATATATCCTCCAGGTTTTAAAACCAACTCAGAGTGAGGCTTCATTCCTTGGTCTAAAATATTATAAAATATATCCTTCAGGTTTTATAACCATCTCAGTGTGAGGCTTCATTCCTTGGTCTAAAATATTATAGCTTACATATTTTCTCAAGTTCAAACATATTCGTACAGTAACATCACTTGAGTCCAGTAGCTTCTCCTGCTAAATGTTTAGTTTGAGAAATGAACATGTATAACATCCACAGAAGTGGCAGGAAAGTTAAAGAAAACTTAATGACAAGTCACAACAACCAGTAAGAAAAAAACCTGTTATCTCCAGTGACTAGAAACGTGTTTCAAATTTAAAAATAACATTGTACAAAAGTACCTGAAAATAGAAGTTCTTAATATTCGAAAATATCCTTCAGAAGATAGGCGACCTTTTACAGTCCATAATGTCTGGACACTCTCTTCGAGATGGTAAGTGACCATTTACAGTACATAATGTCTGAACAATTCAAGATGATAAGTGACCTTTTACAGTCCATAATGTCTGGACACATTCCTCGATGTGATAAATGACCGATTAGAAGCAGCTCCTACAATTACAGTTCTCAATGACCAGATATCTTAAGTATTATGAAAGTTTCATTATAATCTACCTCTTCCTTGTGTTTAAAGTCTGGAAGTTACTTGAGTAACTGTTTAGAAATACCATCTAGTGTTACCTCTAGGACGTCATAGTTGGTAAATTACTGCTACAAACCAGACAAATAATAGTATCTTTAAGATACACAAAAACGAAGATGTCTCTTCATAAAGTTAGTTATCTCATGGCATCCAACTCTAACAAAAACGTTTTCAAGGTTTACCTTCTTTATGAGTGGGTTACTTTGTTATATTTTCTTTCATTTTTGTCATTGGTTCTTAAATAAACAGTTGTAGCTTAGATCCATCTAAATGACATGGTTCATGGTTAGAACTAAAGCGTATACACCTAGGTACCTTATATAGCTAACGTCCGTATTTGGGATTACATTCTCTGAAAGTAATATATATATATAACATATATGTGTGTACATATAATGTTTATCTTTTTCTAATGGCCTAAATATATTTCTTTTTTACTTCCATATTTTGCACCATTTTGCTCTTCGGCATGTCATAACAATGGTCAAGTTAAGTAAACTGGACCGTTAGAGAAAATAAAACAAACAAAAACACGATATAATCAACCGTTTATGAGCTGGGACAGAAAATAACCGAGTAATCCAATAGTCGAGAGTGGTGTGTGTAGTTTGAAACGTTTTTTAAACCTTTATCCTCTTGTTGTCTGTTAACGGAGGGCGATTAATGTTAGTTCACAGAAGACGTGAATTCAAACGGATGTCTGACATATCCCTGGAAAACTTGAAACATGTCATCTCCCAAACACCAACTGCACAGAAAATCTGGGGTTGTAGGATCAACACAAATCATTAGATAACTTTCATCTAATCGAAGTCATCACTAATTAGATCGGGTGCTGTTTTCTCGTATATCCTGTTATGATAGAGAAATATGATATTCTAGATTTATTTAATATTTAATATAAATCCTGACTTGTGTAATTTATTTAACCCTTAGAACAACCTTCATCTTGTAATATCCAGCTATAATATCGACTCTGGTGACACCTTAACAGGAAGCAGCGCTTCTAATTTTTTTATTGCACTATCTAAATAGATTCCCTAGAAAATAAAATATTTTTTTGCTTAAACATTAACATAGGTTGTTGTTGTTTTTTTTTAAAGTTGCTTGTTTATTTTAAAGGAAAGCCTAATCGAACTCTGGATTTTAACATTGTAAGGTCGTAGATATACGACAGTCCTATGGAGAACCCTGCTTGTCTGCTTAAGAAAGAAGACTAAATTCGAATAGTACGGTGTTTCACAATACCGTGTAATTATATACTTAATACCCGTGTAATTATATACTTAATACCCATATAATTATATACCCAAAACCCATATAATTATATACCCAATACCCATATAATTATATACCCAATACCCGTGTAATTATATACTTAATACCCATATAATTATATACCCAATACCCACGTACTTATATACCCAATACCTATGTAATTATATATCCAATACTCATGCAATTATATACCCAATACCCATATAATTATATACTTAATACCCATATAATTATATACCCAATACCCACGTACTTATATACCCAATACCTATGTAATTATATTCCAAATACCCATGTACTTATATGCCGTAACTTATGTTCAAAGTGTAATGTTTGAATTATATTTAACACGTGTGACCCAAATAACGTTATGAAAGTCAATTTAATTTGTTTTTCAGAAGAAGTTCATTGGATATATAGAAACAGACTCAGAAGCGTAGCTAACAGTGAGTGAAACAGTTTGTACCACATGACCCCGAAGTAAACATTCCAGTTAATAATAAACATGTCAGCTGTCTATACTTTCTAAGGTTAATACATACAGGTAGCCATACTGTGTAGACAGTTAACCCTACAAGTAGTGGTTTCCATACTATTTGTGGTGTAAGGTTTCTCGTAATAAGACGTGTTTATTCAAGTTTACAGTAACATGCACAGGATGTTGGCTAAGATAATTAATCCCCTGCCCTCCTTCTCTTATGCCCCCAACAGCGCTGTTTTTTATCACTCATAAAAGTTGTCCACACCAAATCGACACACTGTTTGCTGCAGTGACCAATAGTCACATAGTCTCCCCTAACAAACAGCATACTTTACTGCCTCACATGTCTCAGTGGTGGCTCTAAGAAACAGCATGGTTTTCTATCTTACATGTATTAGGGGTGACCCTAACAAATACCATGTTTTTCTATCTTACATGTATCAGGGATAACCCTAACAAACACACCATGGTTTTCTCTCCTACGTGTACCAGGGGTAATCCTAACAAACACACCATGGTTTTCTATCCTACGTGTACCAGGGGTGGCCCTAACAAACACACCATGGTTTTCTATCCTACATGTACCAGGAGTATTCCTAACAGACACACCATGGTTTTCTATCCTACGTGTACCAGGAGTGATCCTAACAAACACACCATGGTTTTCTATCCAACGTGTACCAGGAGTGATTCTAACAAACACACCATGGTTCTCTATTTTACATGTATCAGGAGTGATTCTAACAAACACACCATGGTTTTCTATTTTACATGTATCAGGAGTGATCCTAACAAACACACCATGGTTTTCTATCCTACATGTACCAGGGGTGGCCCTAACAAACACACCATGGTTTTCTATCCTACATGTACCAGGAGTATTCTTAACAGACACACCATGGTTTTCTATCCTACATGTACCAGGAGTGATCCTAACAAACACACCATGGTTTTCTATCCAACGTGTACCAGGAGTGATTCTAACAAACACACCATGGTTTTCTATTTTACATGTATCAGGAGTGATCCTAACAAACACACAATGGTTTTCTATCTTACATGTATCAGGAGTGATCCTAACAAACACACCATGGTTTTCTATCCAAGGTGTACCAGGAGTGATTCTAACAAACACACCATGGTTTTCTATTTTACATGTATCAGGAGTGATTCTAACGAACACACCATGGTTTTCTATCTTACATTTGTCAGGAGTGATCCTAACAAACACACCATGGTTTTCTATCCTACGTGTACCAGGGGTAATCCTAACACACAACGTGGTTTTTTACCTACGTGTACCAGGGGTGGCCCTAACAAACACACCATGGTTTTCTATCTTACATGTACCAGGAGTATTCCTAACAGACACACCATGGTTTTCTATCCTACGTGTACCAGGGGTGGCCCTAACAAACACGCCATGGTTTTCTATCTTACATGTACCAAGAGTGATCCTAACAAACACACCATGGTTTTTTATCCTACGTGTACCAGGTGTGGCCCTAACAAACACACCATAGTTTTCTATCTTACATGTACCAGGAGTATTCCTAACACACACACCATGGCGTTCTATCCTACGTGTACCAGGAGTGATTCTAACAAACACACCATGGTTTTCTATCCTACATGTACCAGGAGTATTCCTAACAGACACACCATGATTTTCTATCCTACGTGTACCAGGAGTGATCCTAACAAACACACCATAGTTTTCTATCTTACATGTACCAGGAGTATTCCTAACACACACACCATGGTGTTCTATCCTACGTGTACCAGGAGTGATTCTAACAAACACACCATGGTTTTCTATCCTACATGTACCAGAAGTATTCCTAACAGACACACCATGGTTTTCTATCCTACGTGTACCAGGAGTGATCCTAACAAACACACCATGGTTTTCTATTTTACATGTATCAGGAGTGATTCTAACAAACACACCATGGTTTTCTATCCTACGTGTACCAGGGGTGGCCCTAACAAACACGCCATAGTTTTCTATCTTACATGTACCAGGAGTATTCCTAACACACACACCATGGTGTTCTATCCTACGTGTACCAGGAGTGATTCTAACAAACACAGCATGGTTTTCTATCCTACATGTACCAGGAGTGATTCTAACAAACACACCATGGTTTTCTATCCTACGTGTACCAGGAGTGATCCTAACAAACACACCATGGTTTTCTATCCTACATGTAACAAAAGTATTCTTAACAGACACACCATGGTTTTCTATCCTACGTGTACCAGGAGTGATCCTAACAAACACACCATGGTTTTTTATCCTACATGTACCAGGAGTATTCCTAACAGACACACCATGGTTTTCTATCCTACGTGTACCAGGAGTGATCCTAACAAACACACCATGGTTTTCTATCCAACGTGTACCAGGAGTGATCCTAACAAACACACCATGGTTTTCTATCTTACATATATCAGGAGTGATCCTAACAAACACACCATGGTTTTCTATCCTACATGTACCAGGAGTATTCCTAACAGACACACCATGGTTTTCTATCCTACGTGTACCAGGAGTGATCCTAACAAACACACCATGGTTTTCTATCCAACGTGTACCAGGAGTGATTCTAACAAACACGCCATGGTTTTCTATTTTACATGTATCAGGAGTGATTCTAACGAACACACCATGGTTTTCTATCTTACATTTGTCAGGAGTGATCCTAACAAACACACCATGGTTTTCTATCCTACGTGTACCAGGGGTACTCCTAACACACAACGTGGTTTTTTACCTACGTGTACCAGGGGTGGCCCTAACAAACACACCATACTTTTCTATCTTACATGTACCAGGAGTATTCCTAACAGACACACCATGGTTTTCTATCCTACGTGTACCAGGGGTGGCCCTAACAAACACGCCATAGTTTTCTATCTTACATGTACCAGGAGTATTCCTAACACACACACCATGGTGTTCTATCCTACGTGTACCAGGAGTGATTCTAACAAACACAGCATGGTTTTCTATCATACATGTACCACGAGTATTCCTAACAGACACACCATGATTTTCTATCCTACGTGTACCAGGAGTGATACTAACAAACACACCATTGTTTTCTATTCTACGTGTAACAGGGGTGATCCTAACACACACACCATGGTTTTTTATCCTACGTGTACCAGGAGTGGCCCTAACAAACACACCATAGTTTTCTATCTTACATGTACCAGGAGTATTCCTAACAGACACACCATGGTTTTCTATCCTACGTGTACGAGGGGTGGCCCTAACAAACATGCCATGGTTTTCTATCTTACATGTACCAAGAGTGATCCTAACAAATACATCATGGTTTTCTATCTTACGTGTGTCAGTGGTGGCCCTAACAAACACACCATGGTTTTCTATCCTACGTGTACCAGGGGTAATCCTAACACACAACGTGGTTTTTTACCTACGTGTACCAGGGGTGGCCCTGACAAACACACCATGGTTTTCTATCTTACCAGGAGTATTCCTAACACACACACCATGGTTTTCTATCCTACGTGTACCAGGGGTGGCCCTAACAAACACACCATAGTTTTCTATCTTACATGTACCAGGAGTATTCCTAACACACACACCATGGTGTTCTATCTTACATTTGTCAGGAGTGATCCTAACAAACACACCATGGTTTTCTATCCTACGTGTACCAGGGGTAATCCTAACAGACACACCATGGTTTTCTATCCTACGTGTACCAGGGGTGGCCCTAACAAACACACCATGGTTTTCTATCCTACGTGTACCAGGGGTGATCCTAACACACACACCATGGTTTTTTATCCTACGTGTACCAGGAGTGGCCCTAACAAACACACCATAGTTTTCTATCTTACATGTACCAGGAGTATTCCTAACAGACACACCATGGTTTTCTATCCTACGTGTACCAGGGGTGGCCCTAACAAACATGCCATGGTTTTCTATCTTAGATGTACCAAGAGTGATCCTAACAAACACACCATGGTTTTCTATCTGTACCAGGAGTATTCCTAACACTCATACTATGGTTTTCTATCCTACGTATACCAAAGGTGGCCCTAACAAACACACCATGGGTTTCTGTCTTACATGTATCAGGAGTGACCCTAACAAATACATCATGGTTTTCTATCTTACGTGTGTCAGTGGTGGCCCTAACAAACACATCATGGTTTTCTATCCTACGTGTACCAGGGGTGGCCCTAACAAACACACCATGGGTTTCTATCTTACATGTATCAGGAGTGACCCTAACAAATACATCATGGTTTTCTATCTTACGTGTACCAGGGGTAATCCACAGTCACATCGTCTCCCCTAACACCCCCTACCACACAAAAAAAAGTCTTTCCTTTCCTCACGTTATTGCACGTGTCTCAGTAATTAATACATCACAGCACTTTTGTGATCAAGTAAAAATGAAAAAGTTATGTTTGTAGGGAACAATCTAGATGTCGGTTTATAAGTTCTATTAGATGTGACCATTTCTCCATGTTTATGTTTGTAGGGAACAATCTAGATGTCGGTTTATAAGTTCTATTAGATGTGACCATTTCTCCATGTTTATGTTTGTAGGGAACAATCTAGATGTCGGTTTATAAGTTCTATTAGATGTGACCTTTTCTCCATGTTAATGTTTGTAGGGAACAATCTACATGTCGGTTTATAAGTTCTATTATGGTTTTCTATCTGTACCAGGAGTATTCCTAACACTCATACTATGGTTTTCTATCCTACGTATACCAAAGGTGGCCCTAACAAACACACCATGGGTTTCTGTCTTACATGTATCAGGAGTGACCCTAACAAATACATCATGGTTTTCTATCTTACGTGTGTCAGTGGTGGCCCTAACAAACACATCATGGTTTTCTATCCTACGTGTACCAGGGGTGGCCCTAACAAACACACCATGGGTTTCTATCTTACATGTATCAGGAGTGACCCTAACAAATACATCATGGTTTTCTATCTTACGTGTACCAGGGGTAATCCACAGTCACATCGTCTCCCCTAACACCCCCTACCACACAAAAAAAAGTCTTTCCTTTCCTCACGTTATTGCACGTGTCTCAGTAATTAATACATCACAGCACTTATGTGATCAAGTAAAAATGAAAAAGTTATGTTTGTAGGGAACAATCTAGATGTCGGTTTATAAGTTCTATTAGATGTGACCTTTTCTCCATGTTTATGTTTGTAGGGAACAATCTAGATGTCGGTTTATAAGTTCTATTAGATGTGACCATTTCTCCATGTTTATGTTTGTAGGGAACAATCTAGATGTCGGTTTATAAGTTCTATTAGATGTGACCATTTCTCCATGTTTATGTTTGTAGGGAACAATCTAGATGTCGGTTTATAAGTTCTATTAGATGTGACCATTTCTCCATGTTTATGTTTGTAGGGAACAATCTAGATGTCGGTTTATAAGTTCTATTAGATGTGACCAGTTCTTCATGTTTATGTTTGTAGGGAACAATCTACATGTCGGTTTATAAGTTCTATTAGATGTGACCATTTCTCCATGTTTATGTTTGTAGGGAACAATCTACATGTCGGTTTATAAGTTGTATTAGATGTGACCTTTTCTCCATGTTTATGTTTGTAGGGAACAATCTAGATGTCGGTTTATAAGTTCTATTAGATGTGACCTTTTCTTCATGTTTATGTTTGTAGGGAACAATCTAGATGTCGGTTTATAAGTTGTATTAGATGTGACCTTTTCTCCATGTTTATGTTTGTAGGGAACAATCTAGATGTCGGTTTATAAGTTCTATTAGATATGACCATTTCTCCATGTTTATGTTTGTAGGGAACAATCTACATGTCGGTTTATAAGTTCTATTAGATGTGACCATTTCTCCATGTTTATGTTTGTAGGGAACAATCTACATGTCGGTTTATAAGTTCTATTAGATGTGACCTTTTCTCCATGTTTATGTTTGTAGGGAACAATCTAGATGTCGGTTTATAAGTTGTATTAGATGTGACCTTTTCTCCATGTTTATGTTTGTAGGGAACAATCTAGATGTCGGTTTATAAGTTCTATTAGATGTGACCTTTTCTCCATGTTTATGTTTGTAGGGAACAATCTACATGTCGGTTTGGCCTGGCATGGCCGAGCGCGTAAGGCGTGCGACTCGTAATCCGAGGGTCGCGGGTTCGCGCCCGCGTCGCGCTAAACATGCTCGCCCTCCCAGCCGTGGGGGTGTATAATGTTACGGTCAATCCCACTATTCGTTGGTAAAAGAGTAGCCCAAGAGTTGGCGGTGGGTGGTGATGACTAGCTGCCTTCCCTCTAGTCTTACACTGCTAAATTAGGGACGGCTATCACAGATAGCCCTCGAGTAGCTTTGTGCGAAATTCCAAAACAAACAAACAAAACATGTCGGTTTATAAGTTCTATTAGATGTGACCTTTTCTTCCTGTTTATGTTTGTAGGGAACAATCTAGATGTCGGTTTATAAGTTCTATTAGATGTGACCTTTTCTCCATGTTTATGTTTGTAGGGAACAATCTACATGTCGGTTTATAAGTTCTATTAGATGTGACCTTTTCTCCATGTTTATGTTTGTAGGGAACAATCTAGATGTCGGTTTATAAGTTCTATTAGATGTGACCATTTCTCCATGTTTATGTTTGTAGGGAACAATCTACATGTCGGTTTATAAGTTCTATTAGATGTGACCTTTTCTTCCTGTTTATGTTTGTAGGGAACAATCTAGATGTCGGTTTATAAGTTCTATTAGATGTGACCATTTCTCCATGTTTATGTTTGTAGGGAACAATCTACATGTCGGTTTATAAGTTCTATTAAATGTGACCATTTCTCCATGTTTATGTTTGTAGGGAACAATTTACATGTCGGTTTATAAGTTCTATTAGATGTGACCTTTTCTCCATGTTTATGTTTGTAGGGAACAATCTACATGTCGGTTTATAAGTTCTATTAGATGTGACCTTTTCTCCATGTTTATGTTTGTAGGGAACAATCTAGATGTCGGTTTATAAGTTCTATTAGATGTGACCATTTCTCCATGTTTATGTTTGTAGGAACAATCTACATGTCGGTTTATAAGTTCTATTAGATGTGACCTTTTCTCCATGTTTATGTTTGTAGGGAACAATCTAGATGTCGGTTTATAAGTTCTATTAGATGTGACCATTTCTCCATGTTTATGTTTGTAGGGAACAATCTAGATGTGGGTTTATAAGTTCTATTAGATGTGACCTTTTCTCCATGTTTATGTTTGTAGGGAACAATCTATATGTCGGTTTATAAGTTCTATTAGATGTGACCTTTTCTCCATGTTTATGTTTGTAGGGAACAATCTAGATGTCGGTTTATAAGTTCTATTAGATGTGACCTTTTCTCCATGTTTATGTTTGTAGGGAACAATCTAGATGTCGGTTTATAAGTTGTATTAGATGTGACCTTTTCTCCATGTTTATGTTTGTAGGGAAAAATTTACATGTCGGTTTATAAGTTCTATTAGATGTGACCATTTCTCCATGTTTATGTTTGTAGGGAACAATCTACATGTCGGTTTATAAGTTCTATTAGATGTGACCTTTTCTCCATGTTTATGTTTGTAGGGAACAATCTACATGTCGGTTTATAAGTTCTATTAGATGTGACCATTTCTTCATGTTTATGTTTGTAGGGAACAATCTACATGTCGGTTTATAAGTTCTATTAGATGTGACCTTTTCTCCATGTTTATGTTTGTAGGGAACAATCTACATGTCGGTTTGGCCTGGCATGGCCGAGCGCGTAAGGCGTGCGACTCGTATTCCGAGGGTCGCGGGTTCGCGCCCGCGTCGCGCTAAACATGCTCGCCCTCCCAGGCGTGGGGGTGTATAATGTTACGGTCAATCCCACTATTCGTTGGTAAAAGAGTAGCCCAAGAGTTGGCGGTGGGTGGTGATGACTAGCTGCCTTCCCTCTAGTCTTACACTGCTAAATTAGGGACGGCTATCACAGATAGCCCTCGAGTAGCTTTGTGCGAAATTCCAAAACAAACAAACAAAACATGTCGGTTTATAAGTTCTATTAGATGTGACCTTTTCTCCCTGTTTATGTTTGTAGGGAACAATCTAGATGTCGGTTTATAAGTTCTATTAGATGTGACCTTTTCTTCATGTTTATGTTTGTAGGGAACAATCTACATGTCGGTTTATAAGTTCTATTAGATGTGACCTTTTTTCCAGTCATCACGTGTCATACTAGCATAAAATATCAATGAGTTTGTACAACTCTCCGGCCTGGAGGCGTGTGGTCAAAGTGTGTTTTTTAAAAACCACTTGTTTATTTCTCGGTAAACTGTTGTCTTCATCTCTTCAGTTCTTCCTTCAAATATGCCATATCTTCCTACTTTCAGTCATGCTTAATAAGTTTATAATGTCATATAAACTTTTAAAAAAATCGTATAAGGTCGAACGTTTGTTGATAGCTATCATATTGAAAAGCTGCGTTTCACACAGTAACGTAGCTAACGCCTTTAGGTTTGAGTTTATATTCACGCGGTGGGCACGAACTACCAATCAAGTTTAAGGTTGATTAACTTCAAACGAGAGCCGCCACTTTATATGGTCTGAAATATCAGCCATGTTAAGACTGGTAGTTTGTAATAAACTGTCAAGAAAAGAGAATTTTAATACACGAGTTATAAATAACGTTTGTACCCTTATTAAATACAATCAATATAACTAAACTTAGTTAATATAATTGTTTGTTTGTTTTGAATTTCGCGCAAAGCTACATGAGGGCTACCTGCGCTAGCCGTCCTTAATTTAGCAGTGTAAGACAAGAGGGAAGGCAGCTAGTCATCACCACTCACCGCCAACTCTTGGGTTACTCTTTTACCAACGAACAGTGAGACTGACCCTAACATTATAATGCCCCCATGGCTTAAAGGACGAACATGTTAGGTGTGACGAGGATTCCAACTTGCGACCCTCGGATTACGAGTCGAGTGCCTCAGCCACCTGGCCAGGACGGGCCTAATATAATTAAATATAGTTAATAACCATTTTAAAAGATAAATTATTTTTTTAAATCCATGTACATGTTGAATATTAGCTTGATGTTAATTTCTGGGGTCCAAACGTACGATTACTAATGTAAATATAACCCACAGCTACCCCGTTTCTGTCTTCCCCTTCGTAACACAAGCCGTTTCCCAAAGAATCTATGACTAACGCAATTAGTCGTTTGTACTGGAAATTACAAAGATACGTAAAGTGATAAATTTCGCGTGCGTCATCGTGGCGTTTGCTTTAACCACTTTGACACCGCAGACCTGAAGACGAGCTACAGAAACGACAGCTTCTACCAACTCTATCGTCCAGAATATTGTAGTTGTTAATCTTTGATTTGTGTGTGTCTGTGTTAATTAAGCCAGTGCACCAATAATAAAAGTGCATGTCAAACAAATAGCAGCACGAGAGTCGTCTTTGAAGACGGTCAATTATTAAAGCATCTTTAAAAACAAGACTGAAATTCTAAGAGGCATTACAATCTGCATAATAATATACAGGCCACGAAAAATGAAGGGAAGACTTAGCATGTTAAAAACACGTGGGTTTGAAAACTGAAATAAACTTCAGTTAGAACGGTGAAGGATGAGTTAAAGTTAATATTTTTTTCTCAAAGTTAAGCTTTGTTTTCCAATGTATGCAAGACAAGAATCATATACAATAAGTCCGGGGACGGTTGGTAGTCTGTGTGGATATGCAATTTTCCTAGTTAGAAAAGTATTGGAATTTGTTTTTCTAATAACTGTTTTAGTATATCGCGTAAGAACGAACTTTCAGATTGTAAAATTTTATTAATAGAAGATGTCACCTAAGATATCACAATATGTTGACAGAGTACACAAAGAAACAGGTTTATTGAGAAGTAAAGTCTGACGTTAAAAAGAACGTGCTCAGTGGAGTCGGGAGATGTTGAGCTTCTAGAAACCAAGAAACCGGCCCTGTCTGTTGTGAGTACCAAGGCGTAATTTGTTTAAAATAATATAGTGCCACCTGCAGGAGATTTAAACAGAGACGGGAACGGATTGGACAGTACACACTTAAGCAAGCTTGGAAGGTACATTTTACTAGAGATAACCATGTAGAGAGGAGTATGCCCGCCCTGTAATCATACTTTGTATCTCTAGGAGTATGCCCACCCTGTAATCATACTTTGTATCTCTAGGAGTATGCCCACCCTGTAATCATACTTTGTATCTCTAGGAGTATGCCCACCCTGTAATCATACTTTGTATCTCTAGGAGTATGCCCGCCCTGTAATCATACTTTGTATCTCTAGGAGTATGCCCACCCTGTAATCATACTTTGTATCTCTAGGAGTATGCCCATCCTGTAATCATACTTTGTATCTCTAGGGAGTATGCCCGCCCTGTAATCATACTTTGTATCTCTAGGGTATGCCCACCCTGTAATCATACTTTGTATCTCTAGGGTATGCCCATCCTGTAATCATACTTTGTATCTCTAGGAGTATGCCCACCCTGTAATCATACTTTGTATCTCTAGGAGTATGCCCGCCCTGTAATCATACTTTGTATCTCTAGGAGTATGCCCACCCTGTAATCATACTTTGTATCTCTTGGAGTATGCCCGCCCTGTAATCATACTTTGTATCTCTAGGAGTATGCCCACCCTGTAATCATACTTTGTATCTCTAGGAGTATGCCCACCCTGTAATCATACTTTGTATCTCTAGGAGTATGCCCATCTTGTAATCATACTTTGTATCTCTAGGAGTATGCCCGCCCTGTAATCATACTTTGTATCTCTAAGAGTATGCCCACCCTGTAATCACACTTTGTATCTCTAGGAGTATGCCCGCTCTGTAATCATACTTTGTATCTCTAGGAGTATGCCCGTCCTGTAATCATACTTTGTATCTCTAGGAGTATGCACACCCTGTAATCATACTTTGTATCTCTAGGAGTATGCCCACCCTGTAATGATACTTTGTATCTCTATTTTTAATAACATGATTATTTTTGTACCAAAAACATAAACTTAACTTTGTTGAGCTTTTGAAGAAACAAAATAAAAACTTGCAAACGTTTCTTTCTAAGATACGACAGAGATATTAATTAAAGATATCTTTCTAAGATACGACAGAGATATTAAGTAAAGATATTTCTACATAATTCAATGTTGAAAACTGAGGGTTTATTACAGTTGCTACTTTTAAAACAGTTAGAATTACTTAAACCGTCAAATTTGGTATTCAAGTGATTTAGAGGTAACCAGATGTGTCATTGACCACTGTGATGTTTTGTACAACTTGTACGTACACAGTTCTCTCTTCACACCGATGTGATGTTTTGTACAACTTGTACGTACACAGTACTCTCTTCACACCGATGTGATGTTTTGTACAACTTGTACGTACACAGTTCTTTCTTCACACCACTGTGATGTTTTGTACAACTTGTACGTACACAGTTCTCTCTTCACGCCACTGTGATGTTTTGTACAACTTGTACGTACACAGTTCTCTCTTCACACCGATGTGATGTGTTGTACAACCTGTACGTACACAGTTTTCTCTTCACACCGATGTGATGTTTTGTACAACTTGTACGTACACAGTTCTCTCTTCACACCGATGTGATGTTTTGTACAACTTGTACGTACACAGTTCTCTCTTCACACCACTGTGATGTTTTGTACAACTTGTACGTACACAGTTCTCTCTTCACACCGATGTGATGTTTTGTACAACTTGTACGTACACAGTTCTCTCTTCACACCGATGTGATGTTTTGTACAACTTGTACGTACATAGCTCTCTCTTCACACCACTGTGATGTTTTGTACAACTTGTACGTACACAGTTCTCTCTTCACACCGATGTGATGTTTTGTACAACTTGTACGTACACAGTTCTCTCTTCACACCGATGTGATGTTTTGTACAACTTGTACGTACACAACTCTCTCTTGACACCGATGTGATGTTTTGTACAACTTGTACGTACACAGTTCTCTCTTCACACCACTGTGATGTTTTGTACAACTTGTACGTACACAGTTCTCTCTTCACACCGATGTGATGTTTTGTACAACTTGTACGTACACAGCTCTCTCTTCACACCGATGTGATGTTTTGTACAACTTGTACGTACACAGTTCTTTCTTCACACCAATGTGATGTGTTGTACAACCTGTACGTACACAGTTTTCTCTTCACACCGATGTGATGTTTTGTACAACTTGTACGTACACAGTTCTCTCTTCACACCGATGTGATGTTTTGTACAACTTGTACGTACACAGTTCTTTCTTCACACCGATGTGATGTTTTGTACAACTTGTACGTACACAGTTCTTTCTTCACACCACTGTGATGTTTTGTACAACTTGTACGTACACAGTTCTCTCTTCACACCGATGTGATGTTTTGTACAACTTGTACGTACACAGTTCTTTCTTCACACCGATGTGATGTTTTGTACAACTTGTACGTACACAGTTCTTTCTTCACACCACTGTGATGTTTTGTACAACTTGTACGTACACAGTTCTCTCTTCACGCCACTGTGATGTTTTGTACAACTTGTACGTACACAGTTCTCTCTTCACACCGATGTGATGTTTTGTACAACTTGTACGTACACAGTTCTCTCTTCACACCGATGTGATGTTTTGTACAACTTGTACGTACACAGTTCTCTCTTCACACCGATGTGATGTTTTGTACAACTTGTACGTACACAGTTCTTTCTTCACACCACTGTGATGTTTTGTACAACTTGTACGTACACAGTTCTCTCTTCACGCCACTGTGATGTTTTGTACAACTTGTACGTACACAGTTCTCTCTTCACACCGATGTGATGTTTTGTACAACTTGTACGTACACAGTTCTCTCTTCACACCGATGTGATGTTTTGTACAACTTGTACGTACACAGTTCTCTCTTCACACCGATGTGATGTTTTGTACAACTTGTACGTACACAGTTCTCTCTTCACACCAGTTTCTGGTCTCTTTACCAAACATAAAATGTCATTCTACTAGATATTCGTTGGCTGTCAAGACCAATCTGTTAGTTTACGTTCTCGAAATGATATGATAAGTCATCTTTGGAAAAAGTCAGAAACTTCTGAGTATTTGTCATTTTCGTGTCAAAAGAGAACATTCCGATCTGAAATAAAATATACATTTTGTTAACAAAGCCAGTACATTCCAATGTGTGGGGTGGGGGATAGATACTATTTTTAACTCTTGTTTTGTGGTTTTAAATTTTGTACCTTAATTGTGTTTCACGTTATTTCAATTGTTTGTAGTTAAGCTCATTAGGTTATCTGTGCTCTGCCGACAACGCACATCGAAACGCAATTTTCAGCGTTGTAAGTTTGCAGACACATTTAGGGAAGTGGAACTTTTAAAAGTAGGCACTATGTGAAAAGTGTGGTCAGCTCACCAAGTGAGAGTAATGATATCCAATATACATAGAGCTCATCAAAATTTAGTTAGAACCTTTGTGGTGTCTGTTATATATCTTATTGCCTCCCCTCTCAAGAAAACCTAGAGCTATTAATAAGATAACTTACTAATCCTGAAAAGAAATACGTTCAAAGTGTGTCACGAATCTTGAGACGGCTGCCCCTTCTTTTGGCCACTCCTGAACAGACTTTCTTATGAACGACTCCTCCAACTATTTTACCCTTTGTCTCGGACGGAAATGTGCCGTGCAACTGTTTTTTTTATATAAACAGTTCTTTTATTGATATTAACAAATAACGAATGACAATAGAATGGCCTTGCATACTTTCTTAACTTCTTTAATTAACTCATTAGTGTGAAATCTGGGTGGTGATAACTAGCTGCCTTCCCTCTTGTCTTATTTATCTAGCGAAGATAGCCCTTGTGTAATTTTGCGCGAAAATTCAAAACAAACAAACAATATGTCGCCGCCCAGATTTCACACGAATGAGTTAATTAAAGAAGTTAAGATAGTATGCAAGGCCATTCTTTTCAAACAGCTGACAGGGCGAGCATGTTGGGTTTGACAGGGATTTGAACCCGCGACCTTCGGATTACGAGTTGAGTGTCTTAACCACTTGGCCATGCCGGGCCATTAGAACGTCCCAGCACTGAAAATGCAATCGGGTTTGTCACCAAGTTTCGATTTCACAACCTTTAGTTTGCAAGTCAAGCACCGTAAGAATCAGACATATCAATGAATTTCTGTTTTGTAATATGAAAATAAATATGTTTCTTGGTTTCTGTTGAAAACCTCCTAGCATCATAATCCCCCCCCCAGTTGATATTGCAGCTATTTCCATGAAAAGGGGCCGAAGACCGCTTGGGGACGCCACCTGTTTAAACCTCTCACACCACAATACAGAATCCTCCCCCAGTTGATATTGCAGCTATTTCCATGAAAAGGGGCCGAAGACCGCTTGGGGACGCCACCTGTTTAAACCTCTCACACCACAATACAGTAGTGTATTGACTGTCAGTCAGTCAGCAACTACTAAAATCGCGTCACATAAGGAATGTTTAACGGTGCAATATGTATTGTCTTAACGTCAGTAAAACGTGAGGATGATCACGAAAATTAATTCATAATATTTAGGACACAACCAGCATGATATATAAACCTCAAAAGCAAGAAATAAAAATATTTATTTTTAATGTTGGTTTTATTTACACTTGAAATATAACACTTTCGAGGATATATATATATAGAGAGAGACATGTGTAAGGAGGAATATACCTATATATATATATATAGAGAGAGACATGTGTAAGGAGGAATATACCTATATATATATAGAGAGAGAGAGAGACGTGTAAGAAGGAATATACCTATATATATATATATAGAGAGAGTGAGACATGTGTAAGGAGGAATATACCTATATATATATATATATACAGAGAGAGAGAGAGAGACATGTGTAAGGAGGAATATACCCATATATATATAGAGAGAGTGAGTGAGACGTGTAAGGAGGAATATACCTATATATATATATAGAGAGAGAGAGAGACATGTGTAAGGAGGAATATACCTATATATATATATAGAGAGAGACAGACATGTGTAAGGAGGAATATAGCTATATATATATATATAGAGAGAGAGAGACATGTGTAAGGAGGAATATACCTATATATATATATATATAGAGAGAGAGAGAGACATGTGTAAGCAGGAATATACCTATATTTATAAATAGAGAGAGAGTGAGACATGTGTAAGGAGGAATATATCTATATATATATATATATATATAGAGAGAGAGAGAGATGTGTAACGAGGAATATACCTATATATATATATATATAGAGAGAGAGAGAGACATGTGTAAGGAGGAATATACCTATATATATAGAGAGAGAGTGAGTGAGACAGGTGTAAGGAGGAATATACCTATATATATATATATAGAGAGAGATATCATGTGCAACGAGGAATATAACTCTATATATATAGAGAGAGCAGGCATGTGCAAGGGAGGAATATACTTATATTTTTTAGAGAGAGAGTGGAGTGAGACATGCAAGGAGAGGAATATACCTATATATATATATATATAGAGAGAGAGAGACATATGTAAGGAGGAATATACCTATATATATATATATATAGAGAGAGAGAGCATATATATACGTAAGGAGGAATATACCTATATATATATATAGAGAGAGATATATATAAGAGACAATGTGTAAGTAGGAATATACCTCTATATATATACAGAGAGAGAGATGCATGTAACAAGGAATATACCTATATATATATATAGAGAGAGAGAGAGAGATATCATGTGCAAGGAGGAACATACCTATATATATATATACGCAGAGAGAGAGAGAGAGAGACATCACGTGGAAGGAGTGAACATATAGACGGAGAGAGAGTGAGACATGCATGGAGGAACACAACCTATATATATATACAGAGAGAGAGAGAGATATCACGTGAAATGAGGAACATATAGATGGAGAGAGTTTATATCACGCAAGGATGAACACAACCATATATACATATTATAGAGAGAGAGTGTGAGTGAGACGTGTGGAATGAGGAATATACCCCATATATAGAGAGAGAGATATAGAGACATGTAAGTAGGAACATAACTATATATATATAGAGAGAGAGAAAAGATCACGTGCAAGGAGGAATATACCCATATATATAGAGAGAGAGATCATGTGTAAGGAGGAATATACCTATATATATATATAGAGAGAGAGAGAGAGAGACATGTGTAAGTAGGAATATACCTATATATATATATATATATATAGAGAGAGAGAGAGAGAGACATGTTTAAGGAGGAATATACCTATATATATATATAGAGAGAGAGACATGTGTAAGGAGGAATATACCTATATATATATATAGAGAGAGAGAGTGAGTGAGATATGTGTAAGGATATTTCCGATGGTGAAAACTGTATGTTTGAGGTAGTCTTTAGTGTAAATTCTGTAGCGTACTGTCTCTCTTATGGGTTACTGTTTCACGTGGTTAATTGGTTAACTTATTACAAATCTCGAATTGTCTCGGAGGAGTATATAATGTTTTAAAGTGTTGTTGTTTTTTTATAATATATCTTTTATATCATTTGTTATAAATAATGACAAAACCAGTCCATGTAAGTATAACGAATTACATGATTCTTTTTATTAGCCTTCACTTTAACTCAAGTGGTAGGCCTAAATTTACAAACTGATTTGAACTAATTTTGAGGCTGATTGAGTAAATGAATAATATCAAATAACTTTTGTGACACTAAGTTGACTTCAACCGACACTCCTGTTTATATCCAAACCATATTAGGTCCTGACCTCATCACACTAACGAACTTAACAAATATCTAAATTAAAACACAGTTAACAAATCTTTAAATTAAAACATAGTGTAGATCTAAAGACACAAGTCTTTATCAATAAAGGTTTACATATAACAAGATCATTAAACGATGTAGCTCTAAAGACACAGCCCTTTACCAATAAGGGTTTATGTATAACAAGATCATTAAACGATGTAGCTCTAAAGACACAGGCCTTTACCAATAAAGGTTTACATATAACAAGATCATTAAACGATGTAGCTCTAAAGACACAGGCCTTTACCAATAAGGGTTTATGTATAACAAGATCATTAAACGATGTAGCTCTAAAGACACAGGCCTTTACCTATTAATAAGGGTTTACATATAACAAGATCATTAAACGATGCAGCTCTCAAAACACAGGCCTTTACCAATAAGAGTTTACATATAACAAGATCATTAAACGATGTAGCTCTAAAGACACAGGCCTTTACCTATTAATAAGGGTTTACATATAACAAGATCATTAAACGATGCAGCTCTAAAAACACAGGCCTTTACCAATAAGAGTTTACATATAACAATATTATTAAACGATGTAGCTCTAAAGACACAGGCCTTTACCAATAAGGGTTTACATATAACAAGATTATTAAACGATGTAAATCTAAAGACACAGGCCTTTACCAATAAGGGTTTACATATAACAAGATCATTAAACGATGTAGATCTAAAGACACAGGCCTTTACCAATGAGGGTTTACATATAACAATATTATTAAACGATGTAGATCTAAAAACACAGGCCTTTACCAATAAGGGTTTACATATAACAAGATCATTAAACGATGTAGATCTAAAGACACAGGCCTTTACCAATGAGGGTTTACATATAATAAGATTATTAAACGATGTAGATCTAAAGACACAGATTTTTACCAATAAGGGTTTACATATAACAAGATCATTAAACGATGTAGCTCTAAAGACACAAGCCCTTACTTATAAGGGTTTACATATAACAATATTATTAAACGATGTAGCTCCAAAGACACAGGCCTTTACCAATCAGGGTTTACATATAACAAGATTATTAAACGATGTAGATCTAAAGACACAAGCATTTACCAATAAAGGTTTACATATAACAAGATTATTAAACGATGTAGATCTAAAGACACAGGCCTTTACCAATGAGGGTTTACATATAACAATATTATTAAACGATGTAGCTCTAAAGACACAGGCCTTTACCAATAAGGGTTTATGAATAACAAGATCATTAAACGATGTAGCTCTCAAGACACAGGCCTTTACCTATTAATAAGGGTTTACATATAACAAGATCATTAAACGATGCAGCTCTGAAAACACAGGCCTTTACCAATAAGAGTTTACATATAACAAGATCATTAAACGATGTAGCTCTAAAGACACAGGCCTTTACCTATTAATAAGGGTTTACATATAACAAGATCATTAAAGGATGCAGCTCTAAAAACACAGGTCTTTACCAATAAGAGTTTACATATAACAATATTATTAAACGATGTAGCTCTAAAAACACAGGCCTTTACCAATAAAGGTTTACATATAACAAGATTATTAAACGATGTAAATCTAAAGACACAGGCCTTTACCAATAAGGGTTTACATATAACAAGATCATTAAACGATGTAGATCTAAAGACACAGGCCTTTACCAATGAGGGTTTACATATAACAATGTTATTAAACGATGTAGATCTAAAGACACAGACCTTTACCAATAAGGGTTTACATATAACAAGATCATTAAACGATGTAGATCTAAAGACACAGGCCTTTACCAATGAGGGTTTACATATAATAAGATTATTAAACGATGTAGATCTAAAGACACAGATTTTTACCAATAAGGGTTTACATATAACAAGATCATTAAACGATGTAGCTCTAAAGACACAAGCCTTTACTTATAAGGGTTTACATATAACAATATTATTAAACGATGTAGCTCCAAAGACACAGGCCTTTACCAAGAAGGGTTTACATATAACAAGATTATTAAACGATGTAGATCTAAAGACACAAGCATTTACCAAAAAAGGTTTACATATAACAAGATTATTAAACGATGTAGATCTAAAGACACAGGCCTTTACCAATAAGGGTTTACATATAACAAGATCATTAAACGATGTAGCTCTAAAGACACAGGCCTTTACCAATGAGGGTTTACATATAACAATATTATTAAACGATGTAGCTCTAAAGACACAGGCCTTTACCAATAAGGGTTTATGTATAACAAGATCATTAAACGATGTAGCTCTAAAGACACAGGCCTTTACCTATTAATAAGGGTTTACATATAACAAGATCATTAAACGATGCAGCTCTGAAAACACAGGCCTTTACCAATAAGAGTTTACATATAACAATATTATTAAACGATGTAGCTCTAAAAACACAGTCCTTTACCAATAAGGGTTTACATATAACAAGATCATTAAACGATGTAGATCTAAAGACACAGACCTTTACCAATAAGGGTTTACATATAACAAGATCAGTAAACGATGTAGATATAAAGACACAGTCCTTTACCAATGAGGGTTTACATATAACAAGATTATTAAACGATGTAGATCTAAAGACACAGGCCTTTACCAATAAGGGTTTACATATAACAAGATCATTAAACGATGTAGATCTAAAGATACAGGCCTTTACCAATGAGGGTTTACATATAACAATATTATTAAACGATGTAGATCTAAAGACACAGGCCTTTACCAATAAAGGTTTACATATAACAAGATCATTAAACGATGTAGCTCTAAAGACACAGGCCTTTACCAAGAAAGGTTTACATATAACAAGATTATTAAACGATGTAGCTCTAAAGACACAGGCCTTTACCAATAAGGGTTTACATATAACAAGATTATTAAACGATGTAAATCTAAAGACACAGGCCTTTACCAATAAGGGTTTACATATAACAAGATCATTAAACGATGTAGATCTAAAGACACAGGCCTTTACCAATGAGGGTTTACATATAACAATATTATTAAACGATCTAGATCTAAAAACACAGGTCTTTACCAATAAGGGTTTACATATAACAAGATCATTAAACGATGTAGATCTAAAGACACAGGCCTTTACCAATAAGGGTTTATATATAACAAGATCATTAAACGATGTAGATCTAAAGACACAGATTTTTACCAATAAGGGTTTACATATAACAAGATCATTAAACGATGTAGATCTAAAGACACAGGCCTTTACCAATGAGGGTTTACATATAACAAGATCATTAAACGATGTAGCTCTAAAGACACAGTCCTTTACTTATAAGGGTTTACATATAACAATATTATTAAACGATGTAACTCCAAAGACACAGGCCTTTGCCAATCAGGGTTTACATATAACAAGATCATTAAACGATGTAGATCTATAGACACAGGCCTTTACCAATGAGGGTTTACATATAAGAATATTATTAAACGATGGAGATCTAAAGACACAGGCCTTTACCAATGAGGGTTTACATATAACAATATTATTAAACGATGTAGATCTAAAAACACAGGCCTTTACCAATAAGGGTTTACATATAACAAGATCATTAAACGATGTAGATCTAAAGACACAGACCTTTACCAATAAGGGTTTACATATAACAAGATCATCAAACGATGTAGATCTAAAGACACAGGCCTTTACCAATAAAAGTGTACATATAACAAGATCATTAAACGATGTAGATCTAAAGACACAGGCCTTTACCAATGAGGGTTTACATATAACATGATCATTAAACGATGTAGATCTAAAGACACAGATTTTTACCAATAAGGGTTTACATATAACAAGATCATTAAACGATGTAGATCTAAAGACACAGGCCTTTACCAATGAGGGTTTACATATAACAAGATCATTAAACGATGTAGATCTAAAGACACAAGCCTTTACCAATAAGGGTTTACATATAACAAGATTATTAAACGATGTAAATCTAAAGACACAGACCTTTACCAATAAGGGTTTACATATAACAAGATCATTAAACGATGTAGATCTAAAGACACAGGCCTTTACCAAGAAGGGTTTACATATAACAAGATTATTAAACGATGTAGATCTAAAGACACAGGCCTTTACCAATAAGGGTTTACATATAACAAGATCATTAAACGATGTAGATCTAAAGACACAGGCCTTTACCAATGAGGGTTTACATATAACAATATTATTAAACGATGTAGATATAAAGACACAGGCCTTTACCAATGAGGGTTTATATATAACAAGATCATTAAACGATGTAGCTCTAAAGACACAGTCCTTTACTTATAAGGGTTTACATATAACAATATTATTAAACGATGTAGATCTAAAGACACAGACCTTTACCAATAAGGGTTTACATATAACAAGATCATAAGATCATTAAACGATGTAGATCTAAAGACACAGGCCTTTACCGAGAAGGGTTTACATATAACAAGATTATTAAACGATGTAGATCTAAAGACACAGGCCTTTACCAATAAGGGTTTACATATAACAAGATCATTAAACGATGTAGATCTAAAGATACAGGCCTTTATCAATGAGGGTTTACATATAACAATATTATTAAACGATGTAGATCTAAAGACACAGGCCTTTATCAATAATGGTTTACATATAACAAGATCATTAAACGATGTAGATCTAAAGACACACGCCTTTACCAATGAGGGTTTACATATAACAAGATCTTTAAACGATGTATATCTAAAGACACAGATTTTTACCAATAAGGGTTTACATATAACAAGATCATTAAACGATGTAGATCTAAAGACACAGGCCTTTACCAATGAGGGTTTACATATAACAAGATCATTAAACGATGTAGCTCTAAAGACACAGTCCTTTACTTATAAGGGTTTACATATAACAATATTAATAAACGATGTAGCTCCAAAGACACAGGCCTTTAACAATCAGGGTTTACATATAACAAGATCATTAAACGATGTAGATCTATAGACACAGGCCTTTACCAATGAGGGTTTACATATAACAATATTATTAAACGATGTAGATCTAAAGACACAGGCCTTTACCAATGAGGGTTTACATATAATAATGTTATTAAACGATGTAGATCTAAAAACACAGGCCTTTACCAATAAGAGTTTACATATAACAATATTATTAAACGATGTACCTCCAAAGACACAGGCCTTTACCAATCAGGGTTTATATATAACAATATTATTAAACGATGTAGATCTAAAGACACAGGCCTTTACCAAGAAGGGTTTACATATAACAAGATTATTAAACGATGTAGATCTAAAGACACAAGCATTTACCAATAAAGGTTTACATATAACAAGATTATTAAACGATGTAGATCTAAAGACACAGGCCTTTACCAATAAGGGTTTACATATAACAAGATCATTAAACGATGTAGCTCTAAAGACACAAGCCTTTACTTATAAGGGTTTACATATAACAATATTATTAAACGATGTAGCTCCAAAGACACAGGCCTTTACCAATCAGGGTTTATATATAACAATATTATTAAACGATGTAGATCTAAAGACACAGGCCTTTACCAAGAAGGGTTTACATATAACAAGATTATTAAACGATGTAGATCTAAAGACACAAGCATTTACCAATAAAGGTTTACATATAACAAGATTATTAAACGATGTAGATCTAAAGACACAGGCCTTTACCAATGAGGGTTTACATATAACAATATTATTAAACGATGTAGCTCTAAAGACACAGGCCTTTACCAATAAGGGTTTATGTATAACAAGATCATTAAACGATGTAGCTCTCAAGACACAGGCCTTTACCATTATAAGGGTTTACATATAACAAGATCATTAAACGATGTAGCTCTAAAAACACAGGCCTTTACCAATAAGAGTTTACATATAACAAGATCATTAAACGATGTAGCTCTAAAGACACAGGCCTTTACCTATTAATAAGGGTTTACATATAACAAGATCATTAAAGGATGCAGCTCTAAAAACACAGGCCTTTACCAATAAGAGTTTACATATAACAATATTATTAAACGATGTAGCTCTAAAAACACAGGCCTTTACCAATAAGGGTTTACATATAACAAGATCATTAAACGATGTAGATCTAAAGACACAGACCTTTACCAATAAGGGTTTACATATAACAAGATCATTAAACGATGTAGATCTAAAGACACAGGCCTTTACCAATGAGGGTTTACATATAACAAGATCATTAAACGATGTAGATCTAAAGACACAGATTTTTACCAATAAGGGTTTACATATAACAATATTATTAAACGATGTAGCTCTAAAGACACAGGCCTTTACCTATTAATAAGGGTTTACATATAACAAGATCATTAAACGATGCAGCTCTGAAAACACAGTCCTTTACCAATAAGGGTTTACATATAACAAGATCATTAAACGATGTAGATCTAAAGACACAGGCCTTTACCAATGAGGGTTTACATATAACAAGATCATTAAACGATGTAGATCTAAAGACACAGATTTTTACCAATAAGGGTTTATGTATAACAAGATCATTAAACGATGTAGCTCTAAAGACACAGGCCTTTACCTATTAATAAGGGTTTACATATAACAAGATCATTAAACGATGCAGCTCTGAAAACACAGTCCTTTACCAATAAGGGTTTACATATAACAAGATCAGTAAACGATGTAGATATAAAGACACAGTCCTTTACCAATGAGGGTTTACATATAACAAGATTATTAAACGATGTAGATCTAAAGACACAGGCCTTTACCAATAAGGGTTTACATATAACAAGATCATTAAACGATGTAGATCTAAAGACACAGGCCTTTACCAATGAGGGTTTACATATAACAATATTATTAAACGATGTAGATCTAAAGACACAGGCCTTTACCAATAAGGGTTTACATATAACAAGATCATTAAACGATGTAGCTCTAAAGACACAGGCCTTTACCAATGAGGGTTTACATATAACAAGATCATTAAACGATGTAGATCTAAAGACACAGATTTTTACCAATAAGGGTTTACATATAACAAGATCATTAAACGATGTAGATCTAAAGACACAGGCCTTTACCAATGAGGGTTTACATATAACAAGATCATTAAACGATGTAGATCTAAAGACACAGGCCTTTACCAATAAGGGTTTACATATAACAAGATTATTAAACGATGTAAATCTAAAGACACAGGCCTTTACCAATAAGGGTTTACATATAACAAGATCATTAAACGATGTAGATCTAAAGACACAGGCCTTTACCAATGAGGGTTTACATATAACAATATTATTAAACGATGTAGATCTAAAACACAGGCCTTTACCAATAAGGGTTTACATATAACAAGATCATTAAACGATGTAGATCTAAAGACACAGGCCTTTACCAATAAGGGTTTACATATAACAAGATCATTAAACGATGTAGATCTAAAGACACAGGCCTTTACCAAGAAGGGTTTACATATAACAAGATTATTAAACGATGTAGATCTAAAGACACAGGCCTTTACCAATAAGGGTTTACATATAACAAGATCATTAAACGATGTAGATCTAAAGACACAGGCCTTTACCAATGAGGGTTTACATATAACAATATTATTAAACGATGTAGATATAAAGACACAGGCCTTTACCAATGAGGGTTTATATATAACAAGATCATTAAACGATGTAGCTCTAAAGACACAGTCCTTTACCAATAAGGGTTTACATATAACAATATTATTAACGATGTAGCTCCAAAGACACAGGCCTTTACCAATGAGGGTTTACATATAACAAGATCATTAAACGATGTACATCTAAAGACACAGGCCTTTACCAATGAGGGTTTACATATAACAAGATCATTAAACGATGTAGATCTAAAGACACAGGCCTTTACCAATGAGGGTTTACATATAACAAGATCATTAAACGATGTAGATCTAAAGACACAAGCCTTTACCAATAAGGGTTTACATATAACAAGATTATTAAACGATGTAAATCTAAAGACACAGGCCTTTACCAATAAGGGTTTACATATAACAAGATCATTAAACGATGTAGATCTAAAGACACAGGCCTTTACCAAGAAGGGTTTACATATAACAATATTATTAAACGATGTAGATCTAAAACACAGGCTTTTACCAATAAGGGTTTACATATAACAAGATCATTAAACGATGTAGATCTAAAGACACAGACCTTTACCAATAGGGTTTACATATAACAAGATCATTAAACGATGTAGATCTAAAGACACAGGCCTTTACCAATAAGGGTTTACATATAACAAGATTATTAAACGATGTAAATCTAAAAACACAGGCCTTTACCAATAAGGGTTTACATATAACAAGATCATTAAACGATGTAGATCTAAAGATACAGGCCTTTACCAATGAGGGTTTACATATAACAATATTATTAAACGATGTAGATCTAAAAACACAGGCCTTTACCAATAAGGGTTTACATATAACAAGATCATTAAACGATGTAGATCTAAAGACACAGACCTTTACCAATAAGGGTTTACATATAACAAGATCATAAGATCATTAAACGATGTAGATCTAAAGACACAGGCCTTTACCGAGAAGGGTTTACATATAACAAGATTATTAAACGATGTAGATCTAAAGACACAGGCCTTTACCAATAAGGGTTTACATATAACAAGATCATTAAACGATGTAGATCTAAAGATACAGGCCTTTATCAATGAGGGTTTACATATAACAATATTATTAAACGATGTAGATCTAAAGACACAGGCCTTTATCAATAATGGTTTACATATAACAAGATCATTAAACGATGTAGATCTAAAGACACACGCCTTTACCAATGAGGGTTTACATATAACAAGATCTTTAAACGATGTAGATCTAAAGACACAGATTTTTACCAATAAGGGTTTACATATAACAAGATCATTAAACGATGTAGATCTAAAGACACAGGCCTTTACCAATGAGGGTTTACATATAACAAGATCATTAAACGATGTAGCTCTAAAGACACAGTCCTTTACTTATAAGGGTTTACATATAACAATATTAATAAACGATGTAGCTCCAAAGACACAGGCCTTTAACAATCAGGGTTTACATATAACAAGATCATTAAACGATGTAGATCTATAGACACAGGCCTTTACCAATGAGGGTTTACATATAACAATATTATTAAACGATGTAGATCTAAAGACACAGGCCTTTACCAATGAGGGTTTACATATAATAATGTTATTAAACGATGTAGATCTAAAAACACAGGCCTTTACCAATAAGAGTTTACATATAACAATATTATTAAACGATGTAGCTCTAAAGACACAGGCCTTTACCAATAAGGGTTTACATATAACAAGATCATTAAACGATGTAGATCTAAAAACACAGGCCTTTACCAATAAGGGTTTACATATAACAAGATCATTAAACGATGTAGATCTAAAGACACAGGCCTTTACCAATAAGGGTTTACATATAACAAGATCATTAAACGATGTAGATCTAAAGACACAGGCCTTTACCAATGAGGGTTTACATATAATAAGATTATTAAACGATGTAGATCTAAAGACACAGATTTTTACCAATAAGGGTTTACATATAACAAGATCATTAAACGATGTAGCTCTAAAGACACAAGCCCTTACTTAGAAGGGTTTACATATAACAATATTATTAAACGATGTAGCTCCAAAGACACAGGCCTTTACCAATCAGGGTTTATATATAACAATATTATTAAACGATGTAGATCTAAAGACACAGGCCTTTACCAAGAAGGGTTTACATATAACAAGATTATTAAACGATGTAGATCTAAAGACACAGGCCTTTACCAATAAGGGTTTACATATAACAAGATCATTAAACGATGTAGCTCTAAAGACACAAGCCTTTACCAATAAGGGTTTACATATAACAATATTATTAAACGATGTAGCTCCAAAGACACAGGCCTTTACCAATGAGGGTTTACATATAACAATATTATTAAACGATGTAGCTCTAAAGACACAGGCCTTTACCAATAAGGGTTTACATATAACAAGATCATTAAACGATGTAGATCTAAAAACACAGGCCTTTACCAATAAGGGTTTACATATAACAAGATCATTAAACGATGTAGCTCTAAAACACAGGCCTTTACCAATAAGAGTTTACATATAACAAGATCATTAAACGATGTAGCTCTAAAGACACAGGCCTTTACCAATAATAAGGGTTTACATATAACAAGATCATTAAACGATGTAGCTCTAAAACACAGGCCTTTACCAATAAGGGTTTACATATAACAATATTATTAAACGATGTAGCTCTAAAAACACAGGCCTTTACCAATAAGGGTTTACATATAACAAGATCATTAAACGATGTAGATCTAAAGACACAGACCTTTACCAATAAGGGTTTACATATAACAAGATCATTAAACGATGTAGATCTAAAGACACAGGCCTTTACCAATGAGGGTTTACATATAATAAGATTATTAAACGATGTAGATCTAAAGACACAGATTTTTACCAATAAGGGTTTACATATAACAAGATCATTAAACGATGTAGCTCTAAAGACACAAGCCTTTACCAATAAGGGTTTACATATAACAATATTATTAAACGATGTAGCTCTAAAGACACAGGCCTTTACCAATCAGGGTTTATATATAACAAGATTATTAAACGATGTAGATCTAAAGACACAGGCCTTTACCAAGAAGGGTTTACATATAACAAGATTATTAAACGATGTAGATCTAAAGACACAAGCATTTACCAAAAAGGGTTTACATATAACAAGATTATTAAACGATGTAGATCTAAAGACACAGGCCTTTACCAATAAGGGTTTACATATAACAAGATCATTAAACGATGTAGCTCTAAAGACACAGGCCTTTACCAATGAGGGTTTACATATAACAATATTATTAAACGATGTAGCTCTAAAGACACAGGCCTTTACCAATAAGGGTTTACATATAACAAGATCATTAAACGATGTAGCTCTAAAGACACAGGCCTTTACCAATTAATAAGGTTTACATATAACAAGATCATTAAACGATGTAGCTCTAAAACACAGGCCTTTACCAATAAGGGTTTACATATAACAATATTATTAAACGATGTAGCTCTAAAAACACAGTCCTTTACCAATAAGGGTTTACATATAACAAGATCATTAAACGATGTAGATCTAAAGACACAGGCCTTTACCAATAAGGGTTTACATATAACAAGATCATTAAACGATGTAGATCTAAAGACACAGGCCTTTACCAATGAGGGTTTACATATAACAAGATTATTAAACGATGTAGATCTAAAGACACAGGCCTTTACCAATAAGGGTTTACATATAACAAGATCATTAAACGATGTAGATCTAAAGACACAGGCCTTTACCAATGAGGGTTTACATATAACAATATTATTAAACGATGTAGATCTAAAGACACAGGCCTTTACCAATAAAGGTTTACATATAACAAGATCATTAAACGATGTAGCTCTAAAGACACAGGCCTTTACCAAGAAAGGTTTACATATAACAAGATTATTAAACGATGTAGCTCTAAAGACACAGGCCTTTACCAATAAGGGTTTACATATAACAAGATTATTAAACGATGTAGATCTAAAGACACAGGCCTTTACCAATAAGGGTTTACATATAACAAGATCATTAAACGATGTAGATCTAAAGACACAGGCCTTTACCAATGAGGGTTTACATATAACAATATTATTAAACGATGTAGATCTAAAAACACAGGCCTTTACCAATAAGGGTTTACATATAACAAGATCATTAAACGATGTAGATCTAAAGACAAAGACCTTTACCAATAAGGGTTTACATATAACAAGATTATTAAACGATGTAGATCTAAAGACACAGGCCTTTACCAATAAGGGTTTACATATAACAAGATTATTAAACGATGTAGATCTAAAGACACAGGCCTTTACCAATAAGGGTTTACATATAACAAGATCATTAAACGATGTAGATCTAAAGACACAGATTTTACCAATAAGGGTTTACATATAACAAGATCATTAAACGATGTAGATCTAAAGACACAGGCCTTTACCAATGAGGGTTTACATATAACAAGATCATTAAACGATGTAGCTCTAAAGACACAGGCCTTTACCAATAAGGGTTTACATATAACAATATTATTAAACGATGTAGCTCTAAAGACACAGGCCTTTGCCAATCAGGGTTTACATATAACAAGATCATTAAACGATGTAGATCTAAAGACACAGACCTTTACCAATGAGGGTTTACATATAACAATATTATTAAACGATGTAGATCTAAAGACACAGGCCTTTACCAATGAGGGTTTACATATAACAATATTATTAAACGATGTAGATCTAAAACACAGGCCTTTACCAATAAGGGTTTACATATAACAAGATCATTAAACGATGTAGATCTAAAGACACAGGCCTTTACCAATAAGGGTTTACATATAACAAGATCATTAAACGATGTAGATCTAAAGACACAGGCCTTTACCAATAAGGGTTTACATATAACAAGATCATTAAACGATGTAGATCTAAAGACACAGGCCTTTACCAATGAGGGTTTACATATAACAAGATCATTAAACGATGTAGATCTAAAGACACAGGCCTTTACCAATAAGGGTTTACATATAACAAGATCATTAAACGATGTAGATCTAAAGACACAGGCCTTTACCAATGAGGGTTTACATATAACAAGATCATTAAACGATGTAGATCTAAAGACACAGGCCTTTACCAATAAGGGTTTACATATAACAAGATTATTAAACGATGTAGATCTAAAGACACAGGCCTTTACCAATAAGGGTTTACATATAACAAGATCATTAAACGATGTAGATCTAAAGACACAGGCCTTTACCAATGAGGGTTTACATATAACAATATTATTAAACGATGTAGATCTAAAGACACAGGCCTTTACCAATAAGGGTTTACATATAACAAGATCATTAAACGATGTAGATCTAAAGACACAGGCCTTTACCAATAAGGGTTTACATATAACAAGATCATTAAACGATGTAGATCTAAAGACACAGGCCTTTACCAAGAAGGGTTTACATATAACAAGATTATTAAACGATGTAGATCTAAAGACACAGGCCTTTACCAATAAGGGTTTACATATAACAAGATCATTAAACGATGTAGATCTAAAGACACAGGCCTTTACCAATGAGGGTTTACATATAACAATATTATTAAACGATGTAGATCTAAAGACACAGGCCTTTACCAATGAGGGTTTATATATAACAAGATCATTAAACGATGTAGCTCTAAAGACACAGTCCTTTACTTATAAGGGTTTACATATAACAATATTATTAAACGATGTAGCTCCAAAGACACAGGCCTTTACCAATGAGGGTTTACATATAACAAGATCATTAAACGATGTAGATCTAAAGACACAAGCCTTTACCAATAAGGGTTTACATATAACAAGATTATTAAACGATGTAGATCTAAAGACACAGGCCTTTACCAATAAGGGTTTACATATAACAAGATCATTAAACGATGTAGATCTAAAGACACAGGCCTTTACCAATGAGGGTTTACATATAACAATATTATTAAACGATGTAGATCTAAAACACAGGCCTTTACCAATAAGGGTTTACATATAACAAGATCATTAAACGATGTAGATCTAAAGACACAGGCCTTTACCAATGAGGGTTTACATATAACAAGATTATTAAACGATGTAGATCTAAAGACACAGGCCTTTACCAATGAGGGTTTACATATAACAAGATCATTAAACGATGTAGATCTAAAGACACAGGCCTTTACCAATAAGGGTTTACATATAACAATATTATTAAACGATGTAGCTCTAAAGACACAGGCCTTTACCAATGAGGGTTTACATATAACAAGATCATTAAACGATGTAGATCTAAAGACACAGGCCTTTACCAATGAGGGTTTACATATAACAAGATCATTAAACGATGTAGATCTAAAGACACAGGCCTTTACCAATGAGGGTTTACATATAACAAGATCATTAAACGATGTAGATCTAAAGACACAGGCCTTTACCAATAAGGGTTTACATATAACAAGATTATTAAACGATGTAGATCTAAAGACACAGGCCTTTACCAATAAGGGTTTACATATAACAAGATCATTAAACGATGTAGATCTAAAGACACAGGCCTTTACCAATGAGGGTTTACATATAACAATATTATTAAACGATGTAGATCTAAAACACAGGCCTTTACCAATAAGGGTTTACATATAACAAGATCATTAAACGATGTAGATCTAAAGACACAGGCCTTTACCAATAAGGGTTTACATATAACAAGATCATTAAACGATGTAGATCTAAAGACACAGGCCTTTACCAATAAGGGTTTACATATAACAAGATTATTAAACGATGTAGATCTAAAACACAGGCCTTTACCAATAAGGGTTTACATATAACAAGATCATTAAACGATGTAGATCTAAAGACACAGGCCTTTACCAATGAGGGTTTACATATAACAATATTATTAAACGATGTAGATCTAAAAACACAGGCCTTTACCAATAAGGGTTTACATATAACAAGATCATTAAACGATGTAGATCTAAAGACACAGGCCTTTACCAATAAGGGTTTACATATAACAAGATCATAAGATCATAAACGATGTAGATCTAAAGACACAGGCCTTTACCAAGAAGGGTTTACATATAACAAGATCATTAAACGATGTAGATCTAAAGACACAGGCCTTTACCAATGAGGGTTTACATATAACAATATTATTAAACGATGTAGATCTAAAGACACAGGCCTTTACCAATAAGGGTTTACATATAACAAGATATTAAACGATGTAGATCTAAAGACACAGGCCTTTACCAATGAGGGTTTACATATAACAAGATCTTTAAACGATGTAGATCTAAAGACACAGATTTTTACCAATAAGGGTTTACATATAACAAGATCATTAAACGATGTAGATCTAAAGACACAGGCCTTTACCAATGAGGGTTTACATATAACAAGATCATTAAACGATGTAGCTCTAAAGACACAGTCCTTTACTTATAAGGGTTTACATATAACAATATTATTAAACGATGTAGCTCCAAAGACACAGGCCTTTACCAATCAGGGTTTACATATAACAAGATCATTAAACGATGTAGATCTAAAGACACAGGCCTTTACCAATGAGGGTTTACATATAACAATATTATTAAACGATGTAGATCTAAAGACACAGGCCTTTACCAATGAGGGTTTACATATAACAAGATCATTAAACGATGTAGCTCTAAAGACACAGGCCTTTACCAATAAGGGTTTACATATAACAATATTATTAAACGATGTAGCTCTAAAGACACAGGCCTTTACCAATAAGGGTTTACATATAACAAGATCATTAAACGATGTAGATCTAAAGACACAGGCCTTTACCAATAAGGGTTTACATATAACAAGATCATTAAACGATGTAGATCTAAAGACACAGGCCTTTACCAATAAGGGTTTACATATAACAAGATCATTAAACGATGTAGATCTAAAGACACAGGCCTTTACCAATGAGGGTTTACATATAATAAGATTATTAAACGATGTAGATCTAAAGACACAGATTTTTACCAATAAGGGTTTACATATAACAAGATCATTAAACGATGTAGCTCTAAAGACACAAGCCCTTACTTATAAGGGTTTACATATAACAATATTATTAAACGATGTAGCTCCAAAGACACAGGCCTTTACCAATCAGGGTTTATATATAACAATATTATTAAACGATGTAGATCTAAAGACACAGGCCTTTACCAAGAAGGGTTTACATATAACAAGATTATTAAACGATGTAGATCTAAAGACACAGGCCTTTACCAATAAGGGTTTACATATAACAAGATTATTAAACGATGTAGATCTAAAGACACAGGCCTTTACCAATAAGGGTTTACATATAACAAGATCATTAAACGATGTAGCTCTAAAGACACAGGCCTTTACCAATAAGGGTTTACATATAACAAGATTATTAAACGATGTAGATCTAAAGACACAGGCCTTTACCAATGAGGGTTTACATATAACAAGATTATTAAACGATGTAGATCTAAAGACACAGGCCTTTACCAATAAGGGTTTACATATAACAAGATCATTAAACGATGTAGCTCTAAAGACACAGGCCTTTACCAATTAATAAGGTTTACATATAACAAGATCATTAAACGATGTAGCTCTAAAACACAGGCCTTTACCAATAAGGGTTTACATATAACAAGATCATTAAACGATGTAGCTCTAAAGACACAGGCCTTTACCAATAAGGGTTTACATATAACAAGATCATTAAACGATGTAGATCTAAAGACACAGGCCTTTACCAATAAGGGTTTACATATAACAAGATTATTAAACGATGTAGATCTAAAGACACAGGCCTTTACCAATAAGGGTTTACATATAACAAGATCATTAAACGATGTAGATCTAAAGACACAGGCCTTTACCAATAAGGGTTTACATATAACAAGATCATTAAACGATGTAGATCTAAAGACACAGGCCTTTACCAATGAGGGTTTACATATAACAAGATTATTAAACGATGTAGATCTAAAGACACAGGCCTTTACCAATAAGGGTTTACATATAACAAGATCATTAAACGATGTAGATCTAAAGACACAGGCCTTTACCAATAAGGGTTTACATATAACAAGATTATTAAACGATGTAGATCTAAAGACACAGGCCTTTACCAATCAGGGTTTACATATAACAAGATTATTAAACGATGTAGATCTAAAGACACAGGCCTTTACCAATAAGGGTTTACATATAACAAGATCATTAAACGATGTAGATCTAAAGACACAGGCCTTTACCAATAAGGGTTTACATATAACAAGATCATTAAACGATGTAGATCTAAAGACACAGGCCTTTACCAATAAGGGTTTACATATAACAAGATCATTAAACGATGTAGATCTAAAGACACAGGCCTTTACCAATAAGGGTTTACATATAACAAGATTATTAAACGATGTAGATCTAAAGACACAGGCCTTTACCAATAAGGGTTTACATATAACAAGATCATTAAACGATGTAGATCTAAAGACACAGGCCTTTACCAATAAGGGTTTACATATAACAAGATCATTAAACGATGTAGATCTAAAGACACAGGCCTTTACCAATGAGGGTTTACATATAACAAGATTATTAAACGATGTAGATCTAAAGACACAGGCCTTTACCAATAAGGGTTTACATATAACAAGATCATTAAACGATGTAGATCTAAAGACACAGGCCTTTACCAATGAGGGTTTACATATAACAATATTATTAAACGATGTAGATCTAAAGACACAGGCCTTTACCAATAAAGGTTTACATATAACAAGATCATTAAACGATGTAGATCTAAAGACACAGGCCTTTACCAATAAGGGTTTACATATAACAAGATTATTAAACGATGTAGATCTAAAGACACAGGCCTTTACCAATAAGGGTTTACATATAACAAGATTATTGAACGATGTAAATCTAAAGACACAGGCCTTTACCAATAAGGGTTTACATATAACAAGATCATTAAACGATGTAGATCTAAAGACACAGGCCTTTACCAATGAGGGTTTACATATAACAAGATTATTAAACGATGTAGATCTAAAAACACAGGCCTTTACCAATAAGGGTTTACATATAACAAGATCATTAAACGATGTAGATCTAAAGACACAGGCCTTTACCAATAAGGGTTTACATATAACAAGATTATTAAACGATGTAGATCTAAAGACACAGGCCTTTACCAATAAGGGTTTATATATAACAAGATCATTAAACGATGTAGATCTAAAGACACAGATTTTTACCAATAAGGGTTTACATATAACAAGATCATTAAACGATGTAGATCTAAAGACACAGGCCTTTACCAATGAGGGTTTACATATAACAAGATCATTAAACGATGTAGATCTAAAGACACAGGCCTTTACCAATAAGGGTTTACATATAACAATATTATTAAACGATGTAGCTCCAAAGACACAGGCCTTTGCCAATCAGGGTTTACATATAACAAGATCATTAAACGATGTAGATCTAAAGACACAGACCTTTACCAATGAGGGTTTACATATAACAATATTATTAAACGATGTAGATCTAAAGACACAGGCCTTTACCAATGAGGGTTTACATATAACAATATTATTAAACGATGTAGATCTAAAAACACAGGCCTTTACCAATAAGGGTTTACATATAACAAGATCATTAAACGATGTAGATCTAAAGACACAGGCCTTTACCAATAAGGGTTTACATATAACAAGATCATTAAACGATGTAGATCTAAAGACACAGGCCTTTACCAATAAGGGTTTACATATAACAAGATCATTAAACGATGTAGATCTAAAGACACAGGCCTTTACCAATGAGGGTTTACATATAACAAGATCATTAAACGATGTAGATCTAAAGACACAGATTTTTACCAATAAGGGTTTACATATAACAAGATCATTAAACGATGTAGATCTAAAGACACAGGCCTTTACCAATGAGGGTTTACATATAACAAGATCATTAAACGATGTAGATCTAAAGACACAAGCCTTTACCAATAAGGGTTTACATATAACAAGATTATTAAACGATGTAGATCTAAAGACACAGGCCTTTACCAATAAGGGTTTACATATAACAAGATCATTAAACGATGTAGATCTAAAGACACAGGCCTTTACCAATGAGGGTTTACATATAACAATATTATTAAACGATGTAGATCTAAAACACAGGCCTTTACCAATAAGGGTTTACATATAACAAGATCATTAAACGATGTAGATCTAAAGACACAGACCTTTACCAATAAGGGTTTACATATAACAAGATCATTAAACGATGTAGATCTAAAGACACAGGCCTTTACCAATAAGGGTTTACATATAACAAGATTATTAAACGATGTAGATCTAAAGACACAGGCCTTTACCAATAAGGGTTTACATATAACAAGATCATTAAACGATGTAGATCTAAAGACACAGGCCTTTACCAATGAGGGTTTACATATAACAATATTATTAAACGATGTAGATCTAAAGACACAGGCCTTTACCAATGAGGGTTTATATATAACAAGATCATTAAACGATGTAGCTCTAAAGACACAGTCCTTTACTTATAAGGGTTTACATATAACAATATTATTAAACGATGTAGCTCTAAAGACACAGGCCTTTACCAATGAGGGTTTACATATAACAAGATCATTAAACGATGTAGATCTAAAGACACAGGCCTTTACCAATAAGGGTTTACATATAACAAGATTATTAAACGATGTAGATCTAAAGACACAGGCCTTTACCAATAAGGGTTTACATATAACAAGATCATTAAACGATGTAGATCTAAAGACACAGGCCTTTACCAATGAGGGTTTACATATAACAATATTATTAAACGATGTAGATCTAAAACACAGGCTTTTACCAATAAGGGTTTACATATAACAAGATCATTAAACGATGTAGATCTAAAGACACAGACCTTTACCAATAAGGGTTTACATATAACAAGATCATTAAACGATGTAGATCTAAAGACACAGGCCTTTACCAATAAGGGTTTACATATAACAAGATTATTAAACGATGTAAATCTAAACACAGAGGCCTTTACCAATACGGTTTTACATATAACAAGATCATTAAACGATGTAGATCTAAAGACACAGGCCTTTACCAATGAGGGTTTACATATAACAATATTATTAAACGATGTAGATCTAAAAACACAGGCCTTTACCAATAAGGGTTTACATATAACAAGATCATTAAACGATGTAGATCTAAAGACACAGACCTTTACCAATAAGGGTTTACATATATCAAGATCATAAGATCATTAAACGATGTAGATCTAAAGACACAGGCCTTTACCGAGAAGGGTTTACATATAACAAGATTATTAAACGATGTAGATCTAAAGACACAGGCCTTTACCAATAAGGGTTTACATATAACAAGATCATTAAACGATGTAGATCTAAAGATACAGGCCTTTACCAATGAGGGTTTACATATAACAATATTATTAAACGATGTAGATCTAAAGACACAGGCCTTTACCAATAATGGTTTACATATAACAAGATCATTAAACGATGTAGATCTAAAGACACAGGCCTTTACCAATGAGGGTTTACATATAACAAGATCTTTAAACGATGTAGATCTAAAGACACAGATTTTACCAATAAGGGTTTACATATAACAAGATCATTAAACGATGTAGATCTAAAGACACAGGCCTTTACCAATGAGGGTTTACATATAACAAGATCATTAAACGATGTAGCTCTAAAGACACAGTCCTTTACTTATAAGGGTTTACATATAACAATATTATTAAACGATGTAGCTCAAAGACACAGGCCTTTAACAATCAGGGTTTACATATAACAAGATCATTAAACGATGTAGATCTATAGACACAGGCCTTTACCAATGAGGGTTTACATATAACAATATTATTAAACGATGTAGATCTAAAGACACAGGCCTTTACCAATGAGGGTTTACATATAACAAGATTATTAAACGATGTAGATCTAAAGACACAGGCCTTTACCAATAAGGGTTTACATATAACAAGATCATTAAACGATGTAGATCTAAAGACACAGGCCTTTACCAATAAGGGTTTACATATAACAAGATCATTAAACGATGTAGATCTAAAGACACAGGCCTTTACCAATAAGGGTTTACATATAACAAGATTATTAAACGATGTAGATCTAAAGACACAGGCCTTTACCAATAAGGGTTTACATATAACAAGATCATTAAACGATGTAGATCTAAAGACACAGGCCTTTACCAATGAGGGTTTACATATAACAAGATTATTAAACGATGTAGCTCTAAAGACACAGGCCTTTACCAATAAGGGTTTACATATAACAAGATTATTAAACGATGTAGATCTAAAGACACAGGCCTTTACCAATAAGGGTTTACATATAACAAGATCATTAAACGATGTAGATCTAAAGACACAGGCCTTTACCAATGAGGGTTTACATATAACAAGATCATTAAACGATGTAGATCTAAAGACACAGGCCTTTACCAATAAGGGTTTACATATAACAAGATTATTAAACGATGTAGATCTAAAGACACAGGCCTTTACCAATAAGGGTTTACATATAACAAGATCATTAAACGATGTAGATCTAAAGACACAGGCCTTTACCAATAAGGGTTTACATATAACAAGATCATTAAACGATGTAGATCTAAAGACACAGGCCTTTACCAATAAGGGTTTACATATAACAAGATCATTAAACGATGTAGATCTAAAGACACAGGCCTTTACCAATGAGGGTTTACATATAACAAGATTATTAAACGATGTAGATCTAAAGACACAGGCCTTTACCAATAAGGGTTTACATATAACAAGATCATTAAACGATGTAGCTCTAAAGACACAGGCCCTTACCAATAAGGGTTTACATATAACAATATTATTAAACGATGTAGATCTAAAGACACAGGCCTTTACCAATCAGGGTTTACATATAACAAGATTATTAAACGATGTAGATCTAAAGACACAGGCCTTTACCAATAAGGGTTTACATATAACAAGATTATTAAACGATGTAGATCTAAAGACACAGGCCTTTACCAATAAGGGTTTACATATAACAAGATCATTAAACGATGTAGATCTAAAGACACAGGCCTTTACCAATAAGGGTTTACATATAACAAGATCATTAAACGATGTAGATCTAAAGACACAGGCCTTTACCAATAAGGGTTTACATATAACAAGATTATTAAACGATGTAGATCTAAAGACACAGGCCTTTACCAATGAGGGTTTACATATAACAAGATTATTAAACGATGTAGCTCTAAAGACACAGGCCTTTACCAATAAGGGTTTACATATAACAAGATCATTAAACGATGTAGATCTAAAGACACAGGCCTTTACCAATAAGGGTTTACATATAACAAGATCATTAAACGATGTAGATCTAAAGACACAGGCCTTTACCAATAAGGGTTTACATATAACAAGATTATTAAACGATGTAGATCTAAAGACACAGGCCTTTACCAATAAGGGTTTACATATAACAAGATCATTAAACGATGTAGATCTAAAGACACAGGCCTTTACCAATAAGGGTTTACATATAACAAGATTATTAAACGATGTAGATCTAAAGACACAGGCCTTTACCAATAAGGGTTTACATATAACAAGATTATTAAACGATGTAGATCTAAAGACACAGGCCTTTACCAATAAGGGTTTACATATAACAAGATCATTAAACGATGTAGATCTAAAGACACAGGCCTTTACCAATAAGGGTTTACATATAACAAGATCATTAAACGATGTAGATCTAAAGACACAGGCCTTTACCAATGAGGGTTTACATATAACAAGATCATTAAACGATGTAGATCTAAAGACACAGGCCTTTACCAATAAGGGTTTACATATAACAATATTATTAAACGATGTAGATCTAAAGACACAGGCCTTTACCAATAAGGGTTTACATATAACAAGATCATTAAACGATGTAGATCTAAAGACACAGGCCTTTACCAATGAGGGTTTACATATAACAATATTATTAAACGATGTAGATCTAAAGACACAGGCCTTTACCAATGAGGGTTTACATATAACAAGATTATTAAACGATGTAGATCTAAAGACACAGGCCTTTACCAATAAGGGTTTACATATAACAAGATCATTAAACGATGTAGATCTAAAGACACAGGCCTTTACCAATAAGGGTTTACATATAACAAGATCATTAAACGATGTAGATCTAAAGACACAGGCCTTTACCAATAAGGGTTTACATATAACAAGATCATTAAACGATGTAGATCTAAAGACACAGGCCTTTACCAATGAGGGTTTACATATAACAAGATCATTAAACGATGTAGATCTAAAGACACAGGCCTTTACCAATAAGGGTTTACATATAACAAGATCATTAAACGATGTAGATCTAAAGACACAGGCCTTTACCAATGAGGGTTTACATATAACAAGATCATTAAACGATGTAGATCTAAAGACACAGGCCTTTACCAATAAGGGTTTACATATAACAAGATTATTAAACGATGTAGATCTAAAGACACAGGCCTTTACCAATAAGGGTTTACATATAACAAGATCATTAAACGATGTAGATCTAAAGACACAGGCCTTTACCAATGAGGGTTTACATATAACAAGATTATTAAACGATGTAGATCTAAAGACACAGGCCTTTACCAATAAGGGTTTACATATAACAAGATCATTAAACGATGTAGATCTAAAGACACAGGCCTTTACCAATAAGGGTTTACATATAACAAGATCATTAAACGATGTAGATCTAAAGACACAGGCCTTTACCAATAAGGGTTTACATATAACAAGATTATTAAACGATGTAGATCTAAAGACACAGGCCTTTACCAATAAGGGTTTACATATAACAAGATCATTAAACGATGTAGATCTAAAGACACAGGCCTTTACCAATGAGGGTTTACATATAACAAGATTATTAAACGATGTAGATCTAAAGACACAGGCCTTTACCAATGAGGGTTTACATATAACAAGATTATTAAACGATGTAGATCTAAAGACACAGGCCTTTACCAATAAGGGTTTACATATAACAAGATCATTAAACGATGTAGATCTAAAGACACAGGCCTTTACCAATAAGGGTTTACATATAACAAGATCATTAAACGATGTAGATCTAAAGACACAGGCCTTTACCAATAAGGGTTTACATATAACAAGATCATTAAACGATGTAGATCTAAAGACACAGGCCTTTACCAATGAGGGTTTACATATAACAAGATCATTAAACGATGTAGATCTAAAGACACAGGCCTTTACCAATAAGGTTTACATATAACAAGATCATTAAACGATGTAGATCTAAAGACACAGGCCTTTACCAATAAGGGTTTACATATAACAAGATCATTAAACGATGTAGATCTAAAGACACAGGCCTTTACCAATAAGGGTTTACATATAACAAGATTATTAAACGATGTAGATCTAAAGACACAGGCCTTTACCAATAAGGGTTTACATATAACAAGATCATTAAACGATGTAGATCTAAAGATACAGGCCTTTACCAATGAGGGTTTACATATAACAATATTATTAAACGATGTAGATCTAAAGACACAGGCCTTTACCAATAAGGGTTTACATATAACAAGATCATTAAACGATGTAGATCTAAAGACACAGGCCTTTACCAATAAGGGTTTACATATAACAAGATCATTAAACGATGTAGATCTAAAGACACAGGCCTTTACCAATAAGGGTTTACATATAACAAGATTATTAAACGATGTAGATCTAAAGACACAGGCCTTTACCAATAAGGGTTTACATATAACAAGATCATTAAACGATGTAGATCTAAAGACACAGGCCTTTACCAATGAGGGTTTACATATAACAATATTATTAAACGATGTAGATCTAAAGACACAGGCCTTTATCAATAATGGTTTACATATAACAAGATCATTAACGATGTAGATCTAAAGACACAGGCCTTTACCAATGAGGGTTTACATATAACAAGATCTTTAAACGATGTAGATCTAAAGACACAGATTTTTACCAATAAGGGTTTACATATAACAAGATCATTAAACGATGTAGATCTAAAGACACAGGCCTTTACCAATGAGGGTTTACATATAACAAGATCATTAAACGATGTAGCTCTAAAGACACAGTCCTTTACCAATAAGGGTTTACATATAACAATATTATTAAACGATGTAGCTCTAAAGACACAGGCCTTTACCAATCAGGGTTTACATATAACAAGATCATTAAACGATGTAGATCTAAAGACACAGGCCTTTACCAATGAGGGTTTACATATAACAATATTATTAAACGATGTAGATCTAAAGACACAGGCCTTTACCAATGAGGGTTTACATATAACAAGATTATTAAACGATGTAGATCTAAAACACAGGCCTTTACCAATAAGGGTTTACATATAACAAGATCATTAAACGATGTAGATCTAAAGACACAGGCCTTTACCAATAAGGGTTTACATATAACAAGATCATTAAACGATGTAGATCTAAAGACACAGGCCTTTACCAAGAAGGGTTTACATATAACAAGATTATTAAACGATGTAGATCTAAAGACACAGGCCTTTACCAATAAGGGTTTACATATAACAAGATCATTAAACGATGTAGATCTAAAGACACAGGCCTTTACCAATGAGGGTTTACATATAACAAGATTATTAAACGATGTAGATCTAAAGACACAGGCCTTTACCAATAAGGGTTTACATATAACAAGATTATTAAACGATGTAGATCTAAAGACACAGGCCTTTACCAATAAGGGTTTACATATAACAAGATCATTAAACGATGTAGATCTAAAGACACAGGCCTTTACCAATAAGGGTTTACATATAACAAGATCATTAAACGATGTAGATCTAAAGACACAGGCCTTTACCAATAAGGGTTTACATATAACAAGATTATTAAACGATGTAGATCTAAAGACACAGGCCTTTACCAATAAGGGTTTACATATAACAAGATCATTAAACGATGTAGATCTAAAGACACAGGCCTTTACCAATAAGGGTTTACATATAACAAGATTATTAAACGATGTAGATCTAAAGACACAGGCCTTTACCAATAAGGGTTTACATATAACAAGATCATTAAACGATGTAGATCTAAAGACACAGGCCTTTACCAATGAGGGTTTACATATAACAAGATTATTAAACGATGTAGATCTAAAGACACAGGCCTTTACCAATAAGGGTTTACATATAACAAGATCATTAAACGATGTAGCTCTAAAGACACAGGCCTTTACCAATAAGGGTTTACATATAACAATATTATTAAACGATGTAGCTCTAAAGACACAGGCCTTTACCAATAAGGGTTTACATATAACAAGATTATTAAACGATGTAGATCTAAAGACACAGGCCTTTACCAAGAAGGGTTTACATATAACAAGATTATTAAACGATGTAGATCTAAAGACACAGGCCTTTACCAATAAGGGTTTACATATAACAAGATTATTAAACGATGTAGATCTAAAGACACAGGCCTTTACCAATAAGGGTTTACATATAACAAGATCATTAAACGATGTAGCTCTAAAGACACAGGCCTTTACCAATAAGGGTTTACATATAACAAGATTATTAAACGATGTAGATCTAAAGACACAGGCCTTTACCAATAAGGGTTTACATATAACAAGATCATTAAACGATGTAGATCTAAAGACACAGGCCTTTACCAATAAGGGTTTACATATAACAAGATCATTAAACGATGTAGATCTAAAGACACAGGCCTTTACCAATAAGGGTTTACATACAACAAGATCATTAAACGATGTAGATCTAAAGACACAGGCCTTTACCAATAAGGGTTTACATATAACAAGATCATTAAACGATGTAGCTCTAAAGACACAGGCCTTTACCAATAAGGGTTTACATATAACAAGATTATTAAACGATGTAGATCTAAAGACACAGGCCTTTACCAATAAGGGTTTACATATAACAAGATCATTAAACGATGTAGATCTAAAGACACAGACCTTTACCAATAAGGGTTTACATATAACAAGATCATTAAACGATGTAGATCTAAAGACACAGGCCTTTACCAATGAGGGTTTACATATAATAAGATTATTAAACGATGTAGATCTAAAGACACAGATTTTTACCAATAAGGGTTTACATATAACAAGATCATTAAACGATGTAGCTCTAAAGACACAGGCCTTTACCAATAAGGGTTTACATATAACAAGATTATTAAACGATGTAGATCTAAAGACACAGGCCTTTACCAATCAGGGTTTACATATAACAATATTATTAAACGATGTAGATCTAAAGACACAGGCCTTTACCAAGAAGGGTTTACATATAACAAGATTATTAAACGATGTAGATCTAAAGACACAGGCCTTTACCAAAAAGGGTTTACATATAACAAGATTATTAAACGATGTAGATCTAAAGACACAGGCCTTTACCAATAAGGGTTTACATATAACAAGATCATTAAACGATGTAGCTCTAAAGACACAGGCCTTTACCAATGAGGGTTTACATATAACAATATTATTAAACGATGTAGCTCTAAAGACACAGGCCTTTACCAATAAGGGTTTACATATAACAAGATCATTAAACGATGTAGATCTAAAGACACAGGCCTTTACCAATAAGGGTTTACATATAACAAGATCATTAAACGATGTAGATCTAAAGACACAGGCCTTTACCAATAAGGGTTTACATATAACAATATTATTAAACGATGTAGATCTAAAGACACAGGCCTTTACCAATAAGGGTTTACATATAACAAGATCATCAAACGATGTAGATCTAAAGACACAGGCCTTTACCAATAAGGGTTTACATATAACAAGATCATTAAACGATGTAGATCTAAAGACACAGGCCTTTACCAATGAGGGTTTACATATAACAAGATTATTAAACGATGTAGATCTAAAGACACAGGCCTTTACCAATAAGGGTTTACATATAACAAGATCATTAAACGATGTAGATCTAAAGACACAGGCCTTTACCAATGAGGGTTTACATATAACAAGATTATTAAACGATGTAGATCTAAAGACACAGGCCTTTACCAATAAGGTTTACATATAACAAGATCATTAAACGATGTAGATCTAAAGACACAGGCCTTTACCAATAAGGGTTTACATATAACAAGATCATTAAACGATGTAGATCTAAAGACACAGGCCTTTACCAATAAGGGTTTACATATAACAAGATCATTAAACGATGTAGATCTAAAGACACAGGCCTTTACCAATAAGGGTTTACATATAACAAGATTATTAAACGATGTAGATCTAAAGACACAGGCCTTTACCAATAAGGGTTTACATATAACAAGATCATTAAACGATGTAGATCTAAAGACACAGGCCTTTACCAATAAGGGTTTACATATAACAAGATCATTAAACGATGTAGATCTAAAGACACAGGCCTTTACCAATGAGGGTTTACATATAACAAGATCATTAAACGATGTAGATCTAAAGACACAGTCCTTTACCAATAAGGGTTTACATATAACAAGATTATTAAACGATGTAGATCTAAAGACACAGGCCTTTACCAATAAGGGTTTACATATAACAAGATCATTAAACGATGTAGATCTAAAGACACAGACCTTTACCAATGAGGGTTTACATATAACAATATTATTAAACGATGTAGATCTAAAGACACAGGCCTTTACCAATGAGGGTTTACATATAACAAGATTATTAAACGATGTAGATCTAAAAACACAGGCCTTTACCAATAAGGGTTTACATATAACAAGATCATTAAACGATGTAGATCTAAAGACACAGGCCTTTACCAATAAGGGTTTACATATAACAAGATCATCAAACGATGTAGATCTAAAGACACAGGCCTTTACCAATAAAGGTGTACATATAACAAGATCATTAAACGATGTAGATCTAAAGACACAGGCCTTTACCAATGAGGGTTTACATATAACAAGATCATTAAACGATGTAGATCTAAAGACACAGATTTTTACCAATAAGGGTTTACATATAACAAGATCATTAAACGATGTAGATCTAAAGACACAGGCCTTTACCAATGAGGGTTTACATATAACAAGATCATTAAACGATGTAGATCTAAAGACACAGGCCTTTACCAATAAGGGTTTACATATAACAAGATTATTAAACGATGTAGATCTAAAGACACAGGCCTTTACCAATAAGGGTTTACATATAACAAGATCATTAAACGATGTAGATCTAAAGACACAGGCCTTTACCAATGAGGGTTTACATATAACAAGATTATTAAACGATGTAGATCTAAAGACACAGGCCTTTACCAATAAGGGTTTACATATAACAAGATCATTAAACGATGTAGATCTAAAGACACAGGCCTTTACCAATAAGGGTTTACATATAACAAGATCATTAAACGATGTAGATCTAAAGACACAGGCCTTTACCAAGAAGGGTTTACATATAACAAGATTATTAAACGATGTAGATCTAAAGACACAGGCCTTTACCAATAAGGGTTTACATATAACAAGATCATTAAACGATGTAGATCTAAAGATACAGGCCTTTACCAATGAGGGTTTACATATAACAATATTATTAAACGATGTAGATCTAAAGACACAGGCCTTTACCAATGAGGGTTTATATATAACAAGATCATTAAACGATGTAGCTCTAAAGACACAGTCCTTTACCAATAAGGGTTTACATATAACAAGATTATTAAACGATGTAGCTCTAAAGACACAGGCCTTTACCAATGAGGGTTTACATATAACAAGATCATTAAACGATGTAGATCTAAAGACACAAGCCTTTACCAATAAGGGTTTACATATAACAAGATTATTAAACGATGTAAATCTAAAGACACAGGCCTTTACCAATAAGGGTTTACATATAACAAGATCATTAAACGATGTAGATCTAAAGACACAGGCCTTTACCAATGAGGGTTTACATATAACAATATTATTAAACGATGTAGATCTTAAAACACAGGCTTTTACCAATAAGGGTTTACATATAACAAGATCATTAAACGATGTAGATCTAAAGACACAGGCCTTTACCAATAAGGGTTTACATATAACAAGATCATTAAACGATGTAGATCTAAAGACACAGGCCTTTACCAATAAGGGTTTACATATAACAAGATTATTAAACGATGTAAATCTAAACACAGAGGCCTTTACCAATACGGTTTTACATATAACAAGATCATTAAACGATGTAGATCTAAAGACACAGGCCTTTACCAATGAGGGTTTACATATAACAATATTATTAAACGATGTAGATCTAAAACACAGGCCTTTACCAATAAGGGTTTACATATAACAAGATCATTAAACGATGTAGATCTAAAGACACAGACCTTTACCAATAAGGGTTTACATATAACAAGATCATAAGATCATTAAACGATGTAGATCTAAAGACACAGGCCTTTACCGAGAAGGGTTTACATATAACAAGATTATTAAACGATGTAGATCTAAAGACACAGGCCTTTACCAATAAGGGTTTACATATAACAAGATCATTAAACGATGTAGATCTAAAGATACAGGCCTTTATCAATGAGGGTTTACATATAACAATATTATTAAACGATGTAGATCTAAAGACACAGGCCTTTATCAATAATGGTTTACATATAACAAGATCATTAACGATGTAGATCTAAAGACACAGGCCTTTACCAATGAGGGTTTACATATAACAAGATCTTTAAACGATGTAGATCTAAAGACACAGATTTTTTACCAATAAGGGTTTACATATAACAAGATCATTAAACGATGTAGATCTAAAGACACAGGCCTTTACCAATGAGGGTTTACATATAACAAGATCATTAAACGATGTAGCTCTAAAGACACAGTCCTTTACTTATAAGGGTTTACATATAACAATATTATTAAACGATGTAGCTCCAAAGACACAGGCCTTTAACAATCAGGGTTTACATATAACAAGATCATTAAACGATGTAGATCTAAAGACACAGGCCTTTACCAATGAGGGTTTACATATAACAATATTATTAAACGATGTAGATCTAAAGACACAGGCCTTTACCAATAAGGGTTTACATATAACAAGATCATTAAACGATGTAGATCTAAAGACACAGACCTTTACCAATAAGGGTTTACATATAACAAGATCATCAAACGATGTAGATCTAAAGACACAGGCCTTTACCAAAAAGGGTTTACATATAACAAGATTATTAAACGATGTAGATCTAAAGACACAGGCCTTTACCAATAAAGGTTTACATATAACAAGATCATTAAACGATGTAGCTCTAAAGACACAGGCCTTTACCAAGAAAGGTTTACATATAACAAGATTATTAAACGATGTAGCTCTAAAGACACAGGCCTTTACCAATAAGGGTTTACATATAACAAGATTATTAAACGATGTAAATCTAAAGACACAGGCCTTTACCAATAAGGTTTACATATAACAAGATCATTAAACGATGTAGATCTAAAGACACAGGCCTTTACCAATGAGGGTTTACATATAACAATATTATTAAACGATGTAGATCTAAAAACACAGGCCTTTACCAATAAGGGTTTACATATAACAAGATCATTAAACGATGTAGATCTAAAGACAAAGACCTTTACCAATAAGGGTTTACATATAACAAGATTATTAAACAATGTAGATCTAAAGACACAGGCCTTTACCAAGAAGGGTTTACATATAACAAGATTATTAGACGATGTAGATCTAAAGACACAGGCCTTTACCAATAAGGGTTTATATATAACAAGATCATTAAACGATGTAGATCTAAAGACACAGGCCTTTTTTACCAATAAGGGTTTACATATAACAAGATCATTAAACGATGTAGATCTAAAGACACAGGCCTTTACCAATGAGGGTTTACATATAACAAGATCATTAAACGATGTAGCTCTAAAGACACAGTCCTTTACTTATAAGGGTTTACATATAACAATATTATTAAACGATGTAGCTCCAAAGACACAGGCCTTTACCAATAAGGGTTTACATATAACAAGATCATTAAACGATGTAGATCTAAAGACACAGACCTTTACCAATAAGGGTTTACATATAACAAGATCATTAAACGATGTAGATCTAAAGACACAGGCCTTTACCAATAAGGGTTTACATATAACAAGATCATTAAACGATGTAGATCTAAAGACACAGGCCTTTACCAATGAGGGTTTACATATAACAAGATCATTAAACGATGTAGATCTAAAGACACAGATTTTTACCAATTAGGGTTTACATATAACAAGATCATTAAACGATGTAGATCTAAAGACACAGGCCTTTACCAATGAGGGTTTACATATAACAAGATCATTAAACGATGTAGATCTAAAGACACAGGCCTTTACCAATAGGGTTTACATATAACAAGATTATTAAACGATGTAAATCTAAAGACACAGGCCTTTACCAATAAGGGTTTACATATAACAAGATCATTAAACGATGTAGATCTAAAGACACAGGCCTTTTCCAATGAGGGTTTACATATAACAATATTATTAAACGATGTAGATCTAAAAACACAGGCCTTTACCAATAAGGGTTTACATATAACAAGATCATTAAACGATGTAGATCTAAAGACACAGACCTTTACCAATAAGGGTTTACATATAACAAGATCATTAAACGATGTAGATCTAAAGACACAGGCCTTTACCAAGAAGGGTTTACATATAACAAGATTATTAAACGATGTAGATCTAAAGACACAGGCCTTTACCAATGAGGGTTTACCTATAACAATATTATTAAACGATGTAGATATAAAGACACAGGCCTTTACCAATGAGGGTTTACATATAACAAGATCATTAAACGATGTAGCTCTAAAGACACAGGCCTTTACTTATAAGGGTTTACATATAACAATATTATTAAACGATGTAGCTCTAAAGACACAGGCCTTTACCAATGAGGGTTTACATATAACAAGATCATTAAACGATGTAGATCTAAAGACACAGGCCTTTACCAATAAGGTTTACATATAACAAGATTATTAAACGATGTAGATCTAAAGACACAGGCCTTTACCAATAGGGGTTTACATATAACAAGATCATTAAACGATGTAGATCTAAAGACACAGGCCTTTACCAATGAGGGTTTACATATAACAAGATTATTAAACGATGTAGATCTAAAAACACAGGCCTTTACCAATAAGGGTTTACATATAACAAGATCATTAAACGATGTAGATCTAAAGACACAGACCTTTACCAATAAGGGTTTACATATAACAAGATCATTAAACGATGTAGATCTAAAGACACAGGCCTTTACCAATAAGGGTTTACATATAACAAGATTATTAAACGATGTAGATCTAAAGACACAGGCCTTTACCAATAAGGGTTTACATATAACAAGATTATTAAACGATGTAGATCTAAAGACACAGGCCTTTACCAATGAGGGTTTACATATAACAAGATCATTAAACGATGTAGCTCTAAAGACACAGTCCTTTACTTATAAGGGTTTACATATAACAATATTATTAAACGATGTAGCTCCAAAGAAACAGGCCTTTACCAATGAGGGTTTACATATAACAAGATCATTAAACGATGTAGATCTAAAGACACAGGCCTTTACCAATAAGGGTTTACATATAACAAGATTATTAAACGATGTAAATCTAAAGACACAGGCCTTTACCAATAAGGGTTTACATATAACAAGATCATTAAACGATGTAGATCTAAAGACACAGGCCTTTACCAATGAGGGTTTACATATAACAATATTATTAAACGATGTAGATCTAAAAACACAGGCCTTTACCAATAAGGGTTTACATATAACAAGATCATTTAACGATGTAGATCTAAAGACACAGGCCTTTACCAATAAGGGTTTACATATAACAAGATCATTAAACGATGTAGATCTAAGACACAGGCCTTTACCAATAAGGGTTTACATATAACAAGATTATTAAACGATGTAAATCTAAACACAGAGGCCTTTACCAATACGGTTTTACATATAACAAGATCATTAAACGATGTAGATCTAAAGATACAGGCCTTTACCAATGAGGGTTTACATATAACAATATTATTAAACGATGTAGATCTAAAGACACAGGCCTTACTTAATAAGGGTTTACATATAACAAGATCATTAAACGATGTAGATCTAAAGACACAGACCTTTACCAATAGGGGTTTACATATATCAAGATCATAAGATCATTAAACGATGTAGATCTAAAGACACAGGCCTTTACCGATGAAGGGTTTACATATAACAAGATTATTAAACGATTTAGATCTAAAGACACAGGCCTTTACCAATAGGGTTTACATATAACAAGATCATTAAACGATGTAGATCTAAAGATACAGGCCTTTATCAATGAGGGTTTACATATAACAATATTATTAAACGATGTAGATCTAAAGACACAGGCCTTTATCAATAATGGTTTACATATAACAAGATCATTAACGATGTAGATCTAAAGACACAGGCCTTTACCAATGAGGGTTTACATATAACAAGATCTTTAAACGATGTAGATCTAAAGACACAGATTTTTACCAATAAGGGTTTTACATATAACAAGATCATTAAACGATGTAGATCTAAAGACACAGGCCTTTACCAATGAGGTTTACATATAACAAGATCATTAAACGATGTAGCTCTAAAGACACAGTCCTTTACTTACAAGGTTTTACATATAACAATATTAATAAACGATGTAGCTCTAAAGACACAGGCCTTTACCAATCAGGGTTTACATATAACAAGATCATTAAACGATGTAGATCTAAAGACACAGGCCTTACCAATGAGGGTTTTACATATAACAATATTATTAAACGATGTAGATCTAAAGACACAGGCCTTTACCAATAAGGGTTTACATATAACAAGATCATTAAACGATGTAGATCTAAAGACACAGACCTTTACCAATAAGGGTTTACATATAACAAGATCATTAAACGATGTAGATCTAAAGACACAGGCCTTTACCAAGAAGGGGTTTACATATAACAAGATTATTAAACGATGTAGATCTAAAGACACAGGCCTTTACCAATAAGGGTTTACATATAACAAGATCATTAAACGATGTAGCTCTAAAGACACAGGCCTTTACCAAGAAAGGTTTACATATAACAAGATTATTAAACGATGTAGCTCTAAAGACACAGGCCTTTACCAATAAGGGTTTACATATGACAAGATTATTAAACGATGTAAATCTAAAGACACAGGCCTTTACCAATAAGGGTTTTACATATAACAAGATCATTAAACGATGTAGATCTAAAGACACAGGCCTTTACCAATATAGGGTTTACATATAACAATATTATTAAACGATCTAGATCACAAAACGCAGGCCTTTACCAATAAGGGTTTACATATAACAAGATCATTAAACGATGTATCTAAAGACACAGACCTTTACCAATAAGGGTTTACATATAACAAGATTATTAAACAATGTAGATCTAAAGACACAGGCCTTTACCAAGAAGGGTTTACATATAACAAGATTATTAGACGATGTAGATCTAAAGACACAGGCTCTTACCAATAAGGTTTATATATAACAAGATCATTAAATGATGTAGATCTAAAGACACAGATTTTTACCATAAGGGTTTACATATAACAAGATCATTAAACGATGTAGATCTAAAGACACAGGCCTTTACCAATGAGGGTTTACATATAACAAGATCATTAAACGATGTAGATCTAAGACACAGTCCTTTACCAATAAGGGTTTACATATAACAATATTATTAAACGATGTAGCTCTCCAAAGACACAGGCCTTTACCAATGGGTTTACATATAACAAGATCATTAAACGATGTAGATCTAAAGACACAGACCTTTACCAATAAGGGTTTACATATAACAAGATCATCAAACGATGTAGATCTAAAGACACAGGCCTTTACCAATAAGGTTTACATATAACAAGATATATTAAACGATGTAGATCTAAAGACACAGGCCTTTACCAATGAGGGTTTACATATAACAAGATCATTAAACGATGTAGATCTAAAGACAGATTTTTACCAATTAGGTTTACATATAACAAGATCATTAAACGATGTAGATCTAAAGACACAGGCCTTTACCAATGAGGGTTTACATATAACAAGATCATTAAACGATGTAGATCTAAAGACACAAGCCTTTATCATAAGGGTTTACATATAACAAGATTATTAAACGATGTAAATCTAAAGACACAGGCCTTTACCAATAAGGGTTTACATATAACAAGATCATTAAACGATGTAGATCTAAAGACACAGGCCTTTTCCAATGAGGGTTTACATATAACAATATTATTAAACGATGTAGATCTGAAAAAACACAGGCCTTTACCAATAGGTTTACATATAACAAGATCATTAAACGATGTAGATCTAAAGACACAGACCTTTACCAATAAGGGTTTACATATAACAAGATCATTATAAAAACGATGTAGATCTAAAGACACAGGCCTTTACCAAGAAGGGTTTACATATAACAAGATTATTAAACGATGTAGATCTAAAGACACAGGCCTTTACCAATGAGGGTTTACCTATAACAATATTATTAAACGATGTAGATATAAAGACACAGGCCTTTACCAATGAGGGTTTTATATATAACAAAGAATCATTAAACGATGTAGCTCTAAAAGACACAGTCCTTTACTCTATAAGGGTTTACATATAACAATCATTATTAAACGATGTAGCTCAAAAGAAACAGGCCTTTACCAATAGGGTTTACATATAACAAGATCATTAAACGATGTAGATCTAAGACACAAGCCTTTACCAATAAGGGTTTACATATAACAAGATTATTAAACGATGTAAATCTAAAGACACAGGCCTTTACCAATAAGGGTTTACATATAACAAGATCATTAAACGATGTAGATCTAAAACACAACAGGCCTTTACCAATGAGGGGTTTACATATAACAATATTATTAAACGATGTAGATTTTAAAACACAGGCTTTTACCAATAAGGGTTTACATATAACAAGATCATTTTAAACGATGTAGATCTAAAGACACAGACCTTTACCAATAAGGGTTTACATATATAAGATCATTAAACGATGTAGATCTAAGACACAGGCCTTTTACCAATAAGGGTTTACATATAACAAGATTATTAAACGATGTAAATCTAAAGACACAGGCCTTTACCAATACGGTTTACATATAACAAGATCATTAAACGATGTAGATCTAAGATACAGGCCTTTACCAATGAGGGTTTACATATAACAATATTATTAAACGATGTAGATCTAAAACACACAGGCCTTTACCAATAGGGTTTACATATAACAAGATCATTAAACGATGTAGATCTAAAGACACAGACCTTTACCAATGAGGGTTTACATATATCAGAAGATCATAAGATCATTAAACGATGTAGATCTAAAGACACAGGCCTTTACCGAGAAGGGTTTACATATAACAAGATTATTAAACGATGAGAATCTAAAGACACAGGCCTTTACCAATAGGGGTTTACATATAACAAGATCATTAAACGATGCAGATCTAAAGATACAGGCCTTTATCAATGAGGGTTTACATATAACAATATTATTAAACGATGTAGATCTAAAGACACAGGCCTTTATCAATAATGGTTTACATATAACAAGATCATTAACGATGTAGATCTAAAGACACAGGCCTTTACCAATGAGGGTTTACATATAACAAGATCTTTTAAACGATGTGAATCTAAAGACACAGATTTTACCAATAGGGTTTACATATAACAAGATCATTAAACGATGTAGATCTAAAGACACAGGCCTTTACCAATAAGGGTTTACATATAACAAGATCATTAAACGATGTAGATCTAAAGACACAGTCCTTTACTTATGGGGTTTACATATAACAATATTATTAAACGATGTAGCTCAAAGACACAGGCCTTTAACAATCAGGGTTTACATATAACAACAAGATCATTAAACGATGTAGATCTATAGACACAGGCCTTTACCAATGAGGGTTTACATATAACAATATCATTAAACGATGTAGATCTAAGACACAGGCCTTTACCTTAATAAGGGTTTACATAACAAGATCATTGAACGACAGATCTAAAGACAGGCCTTTT
>NC_134828.1:7816588-7878175 GCF_004210375.1 Tachypleus tridentatus
CCAAAAATATGCAACAACTCACTACTGACTTCCTCCTGTTTTTTAGTTACGCTATTGAAAACAACTCGTTACAAAAACTCACTACTGACTTCCTCCTGTTTTTAGTTAAACAATTGTAAAAAACAAGTTACAACAACTCACTACTGATTTCCTCCTGTTTTTCAGGTACACTATTGAAAATAAGTTACAACAACAACTGACTACTGACTTGCTCCTGTTTTTTAGTAACACTATTGTCAACAAGTTAGAGCAACTCACTAGTAACTTCCTTCTGTTTTCTAGTTACGGTTTTGTAAACAAGTTACAACAACTCACTACTGATTTCCTCCTGTTTTTTAATTACGCAATTTTAAACAATGTTATATATTTTATAGCAACCTACTGACTTCCTCCTGTCTTTTAGTTACGCTATTTTGAACAACAAATTACAACAACTCACTACTTACTTCTGTTTTTAGTTACACTATTGTAAGCAAGTAACAACAACTCACTACTGACTTCCTCCAGTTTTTAGGTACAGTATTGTAAACAACAAAAGTTAAAACAACTCGCTAGTGATTTCCTCGTGTATATTGTAAAATTATTCTAAACAACATAAGTTACAAAAATTCAGTAATGATTTACTCCTGTTTTTAGTTACACCAATTTAAACGACAAGTTACAAAAGTCACTAACGACTTTCTCCTGTTTTTGTTACGCTATTGAAAACAACATGTTACAACAACTCACCAATGTCTTCCTTCTGTTTTTAGTTACACTATTGTAAACAAGTTACAACTCACTACTGATTTCCCCTCGTTTTTTAGTTTAACTATTGTAAACAAGTTACAAGATCTCACTACAGACTTTTTCATGTTTATTTATTTACGCTATTGTAAACAACAACTCACTTCTAACTTCCTCCTGTTTTCTTGTTACGGTTTTGTAAACAAGTTACAACAACTAATTACTGACTAAGGTTTTAGTTACACTGTTGTACACAAGTTACAACAACAACTGACTACTGACTTGTTCTGTTTTTTTAGTAACTCTACTGTAAACAACAACTTACAACAACTCACTACTGTTTTCCTCCTGTTTTTAATAACGCAATTTTAAACAAAATATTATATATGTTATAGGAACTCCCTACTAACTTACTCCTGTCTTTTAGTTACGCTATTTTGAACAACAAGTTACAACTACTCACTACTAACTTGCTCCTGGTTTTTAGTAACATTATTGTAAACAACGAGTTACAACAACTAACTACTGATTTCCTCCTGTTTTTTTAGGTACACTATTGTAAACAAGTTACAACAACAACTGATTACTGACTTGCTCCTGGTTTTTAGTAACATTATTGTAAACAACAAGTTACAACAACTCACTACTGATTTCCTCCTGTTTTTCAGGTACACTATTGTAAACAAGTTACAACAACAACTGACTACTGACTTGCTCCTGTTTTTTAGTAACACTATTGTAAACAACAAGTTACAGCAACTCACTACTGTATTCCTCTTGTTTTTAATTACGCAATGTTAAACAAAATGTTATACATGTTATTGCAACTCCCTACCAACTTCCTTCTGTCTTTTAGTTACGCTATTTTGAACAACAAGTTACAACTACTCTACTAATTTCTTCCTGTTTTTTTTTTAGTTTGACTATTATAAACAACAAGTTACAGCAACTCACTAGTAACTTCCTTCTGTTTTTTAGTTACGGTTTTGTAAACATCATTTTACAACAACTCACTACTGACTTCTGCTTTTAGTTACACTGTTCTAAACAACATGTTACAACAACTCACCAATGTCTTCCTTCTGTTTTTAGTTACACTATTGTAAACAAGTTACAACAACTCACTACTGACTTCCTCTTGTTTTTTAGTTTCACTGTTGTAAACAAGTTACAACAACTCACTACTGATTCTCCTCCTTGTTTTTTAGTTTCACTATTGTAAACAACAAGTTACAAATAACTCACTACTGACTTCCTCCTGTTTTTTAGTTTCACTATTGTAAACAACAAGGTACAACGACTGACTGCTATCTCCCCCCTGTTTTTAGTTGTATTATTGTAAATAACATAAATTACAACAACTCACCACTGTCTTCCCCCTTCTGTTTTAGTTACACTACTTGTAAACAAGTTACAACGACTGACTGCTATCTCCCCTGTTTTAGTTACACTATTGTAAACAAGTTACAACGACTGACTGCTATCTCCCCTGTTTTAGTTGTATTATTGTAAGTAACATAAATTACAACAACTCACCACTGTCTTCCTTCTGTTTTTAGTTACACTATTGTAAACAAGTTACAACGACTGACTGCTATCTCCCCCCTGTTTTAGTTGTATTATTGTAAATAACATAAATTACAACAACTCACCACTGTCTTCCTTCTGTTTTTAGTTACACTATTGTAAACAAGTTACAACGACTGACTGCTATCTCCCCCCTGTTTTTTAGTTGTATTATTGTAAATAACATAAATTACAACAACTCACCACTGTCTTCCTTCTGTTTTTAGTTACACTATTGTAAACAAGTTACAACGACTCACCACTGTCTCCCCCCTGTTTTTAGTTACACAGTGGTGCAAAACAAGCTAGAACAACTCACTACTGATTTTCTCCTGTTTTAATTACAGTATTGTGAACATCATAAGTTAAAACAACTCACTACTGATTTCCTCCTGAGTTTAGTTATACTATTTTAAACAATTTAAGTTACAAAATCTCACTGGTGATTTCCTCTTGTTTTTAGTTACATTATACTAAAACTTATAATAGTTAGGTTAATAATATTTGTCTTCAAATATTTTCGGCAATTTTTTATTTCTTATATAAGAAATTTGAAATATCTTCGACAAGCTGAACCTCCTGTTCTTTGTCGTGTTTATGCTATAATAAAGTTGATATTGACGCAAGTTATTTATACGTGTTACAGTATGCATTATTATTTGTAAGTTTTAAGAAGTCTATATGTATATAATTAAAACATCGAACACTGCGGGATAGTTATTTGGACTTTGTAGCAGCGGGTGTTTTGTTTCATCCACTTCCAACAGCTGGGTCTTAATGTTCATAGATTTTACGTGATTAATTAAGTGAGGGGTATTGGGTTTAAGAGTGTCTTTAGAGGCCGCAGTCGAACGATTCTGGGTCGCATTTGGAAGTAGGTATGACTTAAGAACTGGCACTTCGTGTCAGCCTTACGATAGTTGTTTGAGTTTATGTTGTATTCCAGTAATATCAGTGGTTTACTTTCACTTCACTCCTCCATAGAGACGTGTCTGTGACCCTTGTCATTTTATGTTGTGTGATGGAAAATTTAATAATTTGTATGTGTAAGGATGTGGTTGTATCGGTGAATGTAGTTAACGTAAACTTACATCATATATAGTAGACGTTCAATAACAGCAATAACAAAGGGTGAAGGGGTTGTTAATCCCCATAACATGTCTCTTGTTCCAAATTACCATCGCATAAAGATTGGTTGATATTGGCCTAGCGACGTAGGAGTAGTTAGATAACGGACAAATAAACAGACACACTGATTTTTTTTACATTATATTGTATTGTATTTTTATACTTATAATTCGGCGTGGACTTTGGAGATTGAACAAACGTCATTTCTGGTAAAAACGTGGGAGATGAAAGATAGAGCTGAAATGATATTGTTACTTAAGTTCCTACTGGAAATAAGAAAACAGCAATAAAAACTGGTTTACCACAAGTGTTAGACGTTCGATTTTCCTCAGTGGCCTCAGCAGATAGCCCAATGTGGCTTTGATATAAGAAAATATACACACACGTGTTAAATCTGTTGTTTTGTAACATTTCGCAATTAAGCTTTCGGTAATCAAACTGAAATTATCTACTTCATATATTTTGCACCACACGATTTCTGGTTATTCTTACATTTTTTGTGTCAAGTTTGATCCGAAATTCTGCAAAGACGATTGTAAGCTGTAAGAGAGCTAGCCGGGCCAGGTGGTTGGAACACACGACTCGCAATCTGCGGGCCGTAGGTTCGAACACTAGCCACTGGCCTTATCTTCTCAGCCGTGACGGTCACTTCCATTATTCGTTGGTAAAAGAGTTAGGTTCAGCAGCTGTCTTCAATCTAGCATGTCATTTCTAAATTAGAAATGGCTAGTGCAGAGAGACCTTGAACAGGTTTGCGTTAAATTTAATAATAATAAAAAATATACTAATCTATAGTCAGGTTGTGGTAATGTTATAGTGCCGAAGACCCATTAGAAGTTGTAGGACATGTAACACCAGTCAAGAAAATGAGATTATACGCAACACTGACTATTTGATTTTGTTTATGATAAATTGAATATTCGTTTATTACCGAGAGAAAACAAGCAACTCAAATTCCTTCAAGTTAAGCACCGACGAGAAAAAATGCACATCGTATAAACTTTTAATCTAAAACAGTTTTTTTCTAAAAGTGCACAGCTCCCTTAATTAACAATTTTATAACTGCACTATAATATTAATAGCTTTGGGCCCGGCATGGCCAGTGGTTTTATTTGTTTTGAATTTCACAAAGCTACTCGAGGGCTATCTGCGCTAGTCTTCCCTAATTTAGCAGTGTAAGACTAGAGTGGAATTTACCACCGCCAACTTTACTCTTTTAAAGAATAGTGAGGGGATTGATCGTAACATTATAACGCCCCACGGCTGAAAGGGCGAGCATGTTTGGTGCGACCGGGAGGCCAAGTGGTTAAGGCATTCCACTCGTAATCTGAGGGTCGCGGCTTTAAATCCCGTCATGCTCGCCCTTTCAGCCGTGGGGGCGTTATAATGTGCAGTCAATTCCACTCTTCATTGGTAAAGAGTAATCCAAGAGTTGGCGGTGGGTGGTGATGACTAGCTGCCTTCTCTAGTCTTGCACTGCTAAATTAGGTACGGCTAGCGCAGATAGCCCTCAAGTAGTTTTGCGCGAAATTCAAAACAAACCACTAACAGTTTTGAATTTTATAATGATTTACACGCCTACTGTGAATACGAATATCTGATAAAAAATCGTTGTAAATTATATACATAATAAATATACACGCAGTACAAGTCTAAAACTTTCATTTATTAAATTTTTGAAACCAATACTCGTGTATAGTAATAACCACACGACATATGAACAGAAAATCTTTACCAGCCTGACGTCAGATCGTAGAGTGACCTAATGTGTACTGGACAGACAAAGAGATCTCTACCAGTGGACATTGGGTTCATAAGCAATTAGAGTGTTCTCTAACACTGAGAGTTTGGCTATTAGAGATAAACTAAATAATTGTTATATTTACATGATGTTTAAATTTTGAAGTGTAGGAAGTCGGCACTAGTCCCTACACGTCAAATATTCCAGTAACACTACACTACTAATCATTAAAGGAACCATTGCGTTTTGCTTTTAAAAATCTTATGGTTTAGTCGTAACATTCGTAAAATCTAAAAACATGTGAATGAAGTGGGTTGATACAAGTTCGTAACTGTATAATCTTTCATTTGTAGAACTGAAAATATGTACAAAGAGTCTGGTTTGTTTTAAATTTCGCGTAAAGCTAGTCAAGGGTTATCTACACTCGCTGTTCTTAATTAATTATTAATAAACTCACCTGGCATAGCAACAGATAAGTCACATCGACCACGATTATTGACATTTTATAGTGTATTCATAGACATTGATTACAAGTCAACGTGGTAGGTATCTTTCTATACAATTCATTAGTTAGGCTTAACGTGTGCCATATAAAGATATAACCCTTCATTATGTCTGGAGCGTCAGTAGACATTAATTTAGTTTATATCAACTCGCTGCAGTTGAAAAGATGCGAAGAGTAGCTTTCTCATATATATGAAAACACTTCATGTAATTATACTTTTTTATGTTTATGGCGCCTAAGTATTGTACAACAACATCCGTAGAAACTGTATATATATATATTTATAGTTCACATCTCGTATGCTAGGGTAGAGATGATCCATCATAATTAAGGAATTTGGAGAAGCCTACAGTCTTGTTCTAGTAGCTGAGTGGATGTGAATTCGTGTACATGAGGATTTTACTTGGGTTTTCCTCTAAAGTTTTAGCTCGAAGACGTTAAACATCGTGGCTGAGAACACCCATAAAATTATTTAATATAAAAGTTAAGTAACAGCCATTCTGAGTACCCTACTTTTATTATGCTTTGTTTTTCAAACTCAAACTCGTCAAGTTCTCATACAAAAACAAAATGTTTTTAGCTCAGTGGACAGTCTGAATCGTGCTTATCACAGGAATAAAACCTCGAATTTCATCGTTATGTAAGTTACTTACAGAACATATAGAAATGAAGGAAAAAAAGTACAAACATATCAAATAAAAATACGAAACTATTATATGAACGTTTTAGCATAATATAATTTATTTGGTAATTTACCAAAGACAATTGTACAAAATTTAAGCTGCTAGATTTTCAATCAAACTCTAAAATTTAGCATTTTGAATATTAGAGAAAACTACTTATGAAAATTTAAATTGTTGAAAAATAGTATCGTTTAAGTTGATAACTTATCTCCATGTATATTTCTGTTTTAACCCCAGATCTACTCTTGATCCAGTACAAAGTGTATGGGCTATCAAATTTAGTTATGTGACTATACAAGTCGTACGTTGTGTGTATAGGTTAATTGTTGTATTAGGTTTTTTGTAATATTGTCGACGTTGCCGTGTTCAAAGCTTCTAAGTTTTCTCGTTGTGTGTAATAATGTTGATGCTAGAAGGCTAGATTTATTCTGTCGCGTGTTATAAATATGTGCAGATAGACAGTGCAAGTGAAAGAAAAAGTGAAGTTAGCTAGTGTGTGAATTTAGCTGAAACCAGTGATTTCTACAGTGAACCTTTCAGTTTGTATTGTAAAAACAGAGATAGAGATGAATAATTCATTTTATATATTGTGTTCTAAAGAAACTGAATCAGTCTGTGTGGACTTTTGATATAAAATACAATTATTTATAGATCTGGATACAACTGTGGCAACTGGGGTAAAGTAAGTTAAATTATCACCAATTGTATTGAGATAACAGAGTTAAGGAGAATAACTTAGGGTGCTTTAAATTAATTGAATTTGGTTGTGAACTTTGATGAGAAACAAGCAATTATTTAGAGTTTTTTTATACAACTGTGATAACCAACAGTGTACAGAAGTGTTGTTTATGCGTTTGTCTTTTTAAAAAATATATTATTGAAACAAGCGGATAAAATGTTGTCAGCTTATTATTCAAATACACCAATAATAAGTCACAGACACCTACTGTAAAGAATCCGAACCATGTACAAAAATCTGACACCGAAGTGCAACTGCAAATTTAGACGTTTTCAAGTTTCTTGTGACATGTTGTGGTATAGTTATTTACATACAAGACTTTGATTTCTAGGGTTCCAATTTAACGCGAAGTTCGCCACCGCACCTTCGATTGAAAGATGCATTATAAAAGTGAGGTTTAATCTTACTTTTGTCCAAAGAGTTGGTGATGGGTGTTGTGCACCAGCTGTTTTTCTTCTAGTCTATCAGTTTAATTAAGATTATGGATGTCTATTAGAAATAGCCCTTGTGTAGATTTGTGCAAACATCCAAAACAAACAAGTTCACTTTAGTGTTAGCTTTGACTAAGCAAAATCATCTTCCGAATATTTAGTAAAAAAAACCGAGTTTACAAAAACATTGTGGTTGTTACCATCTAATTGAGTAAAATATGTAATAAGATAAAATGTCCACATCTATCAGGTCATTCCAATAAAAAGTCTATTTACACAAGGAAGACAACAAGTTAAATGTATTTCATTTTCCAATACTGATTAAGAAAATTATGAAAATGTTAATTAATCCTTAGTTCTAATCAATGTAGGCCATTTTTTGTCAGAAATTAATAATTATTATCACTAGAAGTTTATCAGCTCCATCCATTAATAAAATTATTAACCACTTGTTTTCCTATACGTGCCATACGTACTATAACTACAATTGCACACAAGTCTTACAAGATAACAGAACACTTCACAGAGAAAGAAAAACCAAGCTTTTCACACTTGTCACATGTATCATGAATTTATATATGAAAACCACAAAGTGAAGTTAGCAAGCGAATTCCTTTATATTGTTTGTTTTTGAATGTCTTGAACAACTTTTGTAATTGTGATAAACATGTATAAATATTGCAAGTATGATGTGGTTTAGTGATATAAACATGTATAAATACTGCAAGTATAATGTGGTTTAGTGATATAAACACGTACAAATACTGCAAGTATGATGTGGTTTAGTGATACAAACATGTATAAATACTGCAAGTATGATGTGGTTTAGTGATACAAAACATGTATAAATATTGCAAGTAAACATGTATAAATACTGCAAGTATAATGTGGTTTAGTGATACAAACATGTATAAATACTGCAAGTATAACGTGGTTTAGTGATATAAACATGTACAAATTGCAAGTGCAATGATACATGTACAAATATTGCAAGTATGTGGTTTTAGTGATACAAACATGTATAAATACCGCAAGTATAATGTGGTTTAGTGATACAAACATGTATAAATATTGCAAGTATAATGTGGTTTAGTGATACAAACATGTATAAATATTGCAAGTATAATGTGGTTTAGTGATACAAACATGTATAAATATTGCAAGTATAATGTGGTTTAGTGATACAAACATGTATAAATACTGCAAGTATGATGTGGTTTAGTGATACAAACATGTATAAACACCGCAAGCATAATGTGGTTTAGTGATACAAACATGCATAAATATTGCAAGTATAATGTGGTTTAGTGATACAAACATGTATAAATACTGCAATTATAATGTGGTTTAGTGATATAAACATGTATAAATATTGCAAGTATAATGTGGTTTAGTGATACAAACATGTATAAATACTGCAAGTATGAATGTGGTTTAGTGATACAAACATGCATAAACACTGCAAGCATAATGTGGTTTAGTGATACAAACATGTATAAATATTGCAAGCATAATGTGGTTTTAGTGATACAAACATGTATAAATATTGCAAGCATGATGTGGTTTAAGTGATACAAACATGTATAAATATTGCAAGTATGATGTGGTTTAGTGATATAAACATGCATAAATACCGCAAGCATGATGTGGTTTAGTGATATAAACATGCATAAATACCGCACCGCAATGTGGTTTAGTGATATAAACATGCATAAATACTGCAATTATAATGTGGTTTAGTGATATAAACATGTATAAATACTGCAAGTATAATGTAGGTTTAGTGATACAAACATGTATAAATATTGCAAGTATGATGTGGTTTAGTGATACAAACATGTATAAACACCGCAAGTACAATGTGGTTTAGTGATATAAACATGCAAAAATACACGCAAGTATAATGTGGTTTAGTGATATAAACGTATAAACACCGCAAATACAATGTGGTTTAGTGATTATAGACATGCAAAAAACACTGCAAGCATAATGTGGTTTAGTGATATAAACGCATAAATACCGCAAATACAATGTGGTTTAGTGATATAAACATGTATAAATATTACAAGCATAATGTGGTTTAGTGATACAAACATGTATAAACAATGCAAGCACAATGTGGTTTAGTGATATAAACACGCAAAAATACCGCAAGCATAATGTGGTTTAGCAAGCACAATGATATAAACATGTATAAACACCGCAAGTACAATGTGGTTTAGTGATATAAACATGTATAAATACAAAAAACGGTTTAGTGATATAAACACCGCAAGCAGTGATATAAACATGGTTTGCAAGTGTGGTTAAGTGAAAAACATGTATAAATACTGTTTAATGTGGTTTAGTGATACAAACATGCATAAATATTGCAAGCATAATGTGGTTTAGTGATATAAACATGCATAAACACCGCAAGTACAATGTGGTTTAGTGATATAAACATGTATAAACACCGCAAGTATAATGTGGTTTAAGTGATACAAAAACATGTATAAACATTGCAAGCATAATGTGGTTTAGTGATATAAACATGCATAAACACCGCAAGCACAATGTGGTTTAGTGATACAAACATGTATAAACACCGCAAGCATAATGTGGTTTAGTGATATAAACATGTATAAACACCGCAAGCATAATGTGGTTTAGTGATATAAACATGCATAAACACCGCAAGCACAATGTGGTTTAGTGATATAAACATGTATAAATACCGCAAGCATGATGTGGTTTAGTGATACAAACATGTATAAATATTGCAAGCATAATGTGGTTTTAGTGATATAAACATGCATAAACATTGCAAGTGCACAATGTGGTTTAGTGATACAAACATGCATAAATACCGCAAGCATAATGTGGTTTAGTGATATAAACATGTATAAATACCGCAAGCATAATGTGGTTTAGTGATATAAACATGTATAAATATTGCAAGCATAATGTGGTTTAGTGATACAAACACATGCATAAATACTGCAAGCATGATGTGGTTTAGTGATATAAACATGCAAAAACACCGCAAGCATAATGTGGTTTAGTGATACAAACACGCATAAATACCGCAAGCACAATGTGGTTTAGTGATATAAACACGCACAAAAAATGCACCGCAAGTAATGTGGTTTAGTGATATAAACGCATAAATACCGCAAGCATAATGTGGTTTAGTGATATAAACATGTATAAATATCATAATGTGGTTTAGGATATAAACACAAGCATAATGTGGTTTAGTGATACAAACATGCATAAACAATGCAAGCACAATGTGGTTTAGTGATATAAACATGCATAAATACCGCAAGCATAATGTGGTTTAGTGATACAAACATGCATAAACACCGCAATGTGGTTTAGTGATACAAACATGTGGTTTAGTGATTACAAACATGTAATGTGGTTTAGTGATACACAAACATGCATAACACCGCAAGCATAATGTGGTTTAAGTGATATAAACATGCATAAATACTGCAAATATAATGTGGTTTAGTGATATAAACATGTATAAACACCAACGCAAGCACAATGTGGTTTAGTGATATAAACATGCATAAACACCGCAAGCATAATGTGGTTTAGTGATTACAAACATGCATAAACACCGCAAGCACAATGTGGTTTAGTGATATAAACATGCATAAACACCGCAAGCATGATGTGGTTTAGTGATACAAACATGTATAAATACTGCAAGCATAATGTGGTTTAGTGATACAAACATGTATAAATAACGCGCAAGCATTTAGTGGTATAAATACTGCAAGTGATGATACAAACACGCATAAACACCGCAAGCATAACGCGGTTTAGTGATACAAACGCATAAACACCGCAAATACAACGTGGTTTAGCGGATATAAACATACATAAACACCGCAAGCATAATGTGGTTTAGTGATACAAACATGCATAAACACCGCAAGCATAATGTGGTTTAGTGATATAAACATGCATAAACACTGCAAGCAAACATAATGTGGTTTAGTGATTACAAAAACATGTATAAACACCGCAAGCATGATGTGGTTTGTAGTGATATAAACATGTATAAACACCGCAAGCACAATGTGGTTTAGTGATACAAACATGCATATAAACATAAAACGCAAGCACCGCATAATGTGGTTTAGTGATACAAACATGCATAAACACCGCAAGCATAATGTGGTTTAGTGATTATAAACATGTATAAACACCGCAAGCATAATGTGGTTTAGTGATATAAACATGTATAAATACCGCAAGCATAATGTGGTTTAGTGATATAAACATGTATAAACACCGCAAGCATAATGTGGTTTAGTGATACAAACATGTATAAACACCGCAAGCATAATGTGGTTTAGTGATATAAACACGTATAAATATTGCAAGCATAATGTGGTTTAGTGATTACAAACACATGTATAAATACCGCAAGCATGATGTGGTTTAGTGATACAAACATGTATAAATACCGCAAGCATAATGTGGTTTAGTGGATACAAACATGTAGTGAAAAACATGTATTGCAAGCATAATGTGGTTTAGTGATACAAACATGTATAAATATTGCAAGCATAATGTGGTTTAATACAAACATGTATAAACACCGCAAGCATAATGTGGTTTAGTGATACAAACACGTATAAATACCGCAAGCATAATGTGGTTTAGTGATACAAACACGTATAAATACCGCAAGCATAATGTGGTTTTAGTGATATAAACGCATAAACACCGCAAGCATAATGTGGTTTAGTGATATAAACATGCATAAATATTGCAAGCATAATGTGGTTTAGTGATATAAACATGTATAAACACCGCAAGCATAATGTGGTTTAGTGATACAAACATGTATAAAATATTGCAAGCATAATGTGGTTTAGTGATATAAACATGTACAAACACTGCAAGCATGATGTGGTTTAGTGATACAAACATGCATAAATATTGCAAGCATGATGTGGTTTAGTGATATAAACATGCATAAACACTGCAAGCATGATGTGGTTTAGTGATTATAAACATGTATAAATACCGCAAGCATAATGTGGTTTAGTGATACAAACATGCATAAATACCGCAAGCATAATGTGGTTTAGTGATACAAACATGTATAAATACCGCAAGCATAATGTGGTTTAAAACGCATAAATACAAACACGTGGTTTAGTACAAAACATGCAAACACAATGTGTGTTTTAGTGATATAAACACGTATAAATACAAGCGTGTGGTTTAGTGATACAAAACATGCATAAACACCGCAAGCATAATGTGGTTTAGTGATATAAACATGCATAAATACCGCAAGCACAATGTGGTTTAGTGATATAAACATGCATAAAAACACCGCAAGTATAATGTGGTTTAGTGATATAAACATGTATAAATACCGCAAGCACAATGTGGTTTAGTGATACAAACATGTATAAATATTGCAAAACACGCATAAACACCGCAAAATGTGGTTTAGTGATACAAACACGTATAAACACCGCAAGCACAATGTGGTTTAGTGATACAAACATGCATAAACACTGCAAGCATAATGTGGTTTAGTGATACAAACATGCATAAACACACCGCAAGCATAATGTGGTTTAGTGATATAAACGCATAAACACACGGTATAAAAACATTACCGCGCAAATACAATGTGGTTTAGTGATACAAAACATGCATAACACTGCAAGCATAATGTGGTTTAGTGATATAAACATGTATAAACATGCAAGTAAATGTGGTTTAGTGATACAAACACGCATAAATACCGCAAGCATAATGTGGTTTAGTGATATAAACATGTATAAATACCGCAAGCATAATGTGGTTTAGTGATACAAACATGTATAAACACCGCAAGTATAATGTGGTTTAGTGATACAAACATGTATAAACATTGCAAGCATAATGTGGTTTAGTGATATAAACATGTATAAATACCGCAAGCATAATGTGGTTTAGTGATACAAACATGTATAAACACCGCAAGCATAATGTGGTTTAGTGATATAAACATGTATAAACACCGCAAGCACAATGTGGTTTAGTGATATAAACATGTATAAATACTGCAAGCATAATGTGGTTTAGTGATATAAACATGCATAAATATTGCAAGCATGATGCGGTTTAGTGATACAAACACGTATAAACACCGCAAGCATAATGTGGTTTAGTGATATAAACATGCACAAATACTGCAAGCATAATGTGGTTTAAGTGATATAAAACATGCAAATAAACGCAAGCATGATGTGGTTTTAGTGGATACAAACATGTATAACATACCGCAAGCATAATGTGGTTTAGTGATACAAACATGTATAAACATTGCAAGCATAATGTGGTTTAGTGATACAAACACGCATAAACACCGCAAATATAATGTGGTTTAGTGATACAAACATGTATAAATATTGCAAGCATAATGTGGTTTAGTGATACAAACACGTATAAACACCGCAAGCATGATGTGGTTTAGTGATATAAACATGTATAAACACCGCAAGCATAATGTGGTTTAGTGATACAAACATGTATAAATATTGCAAGCATAATGTGGTTTAGTGGATATGAAACATGCACAAATATTGCAAGTATGATGTGGTTTAGTGATAAAACATGTATAAACATTGCAAGTATGATGTGGTTTAGTGATATAAACATGTATAAACACCGCAAGCATGATGTGGTTTAGTGATACAAACATGCATAAACACCGCAAGCATAATGTGGTTTAGTGATACAAACATGTATAAATACTGCAAGCATAATGTGGTTTAGTGATACAAACATGTATAAATATTGCAAGCATGATGTGGTTTAGTGATACAAACACGTATAAACACCGCAAGCACAATGTGGTTTAGTGATACAAACATGCAAAAACACCGCAAGCATAATGTGGTTTAGTGATATAAACACGTATAAATACCGCAAACACAATAATGTGGTTTAGTGATACAGACACGCAAAAAAATACCGCAAGCATAATGTGGTTTAGTGATATAAACGCATAAATACCGCAAATACAATGTGGTTTAGTGATATAAACACCGCATAAATATTACAAGCATAATGTGGTTTAGTGATACAAACATGTATAAACAATGCAAGCATAATGTGGTTTAGTGATATAAACATGCAAAAATACCGCAAGCATAATGTGGTTTAGTGATATAAACGCATAAACACCGCAAATACAATGTGGTTTAGTGATATAAAAAACATATAAACACCGCAAGCATAATGTGGTTTAGTGATATAAACATGTATAAATATTGCAAGCATAATGCGGTTTAGTGATATAAACATGTATAAACACCGCAAGCACAATGTGGTTTAGTGATATAAACATGTATAAATATTGCAAGCATAATGTGGTTTAGTGATACAAACATGTATAAACATTGCAAGCATAATGTGGTTTAGTGATATAAACATGTATAAACACCGCAAGCACAATGTGGTTTAGTGATACAAACATGTATAAACACCGCAAGCATAATGTGGTTTAGTGATATAAACATGTATAAACACCGCAAGCACAATGTGGTTTAGTGATATAAACATGTATAAACACCGCAAGTACAATGTGGTTTAGTGATATAAACATGCATAAATATTGCAAGCATAATGTGGTTTAGTGATATAAACATGTATAAACACCGCAAGCACAATGTGGTTTAGTGATATAAACGCATAAACACCGCAAACACAATGTGGTTTAGTGATACAAACACATATAAATACCGCAAGCACAATGTGGTTTAGTGATATAAACATGTATAAATATTGCAAGCATAATGCGGTTTAGTGATATAAACATGTATAAACACCGCAAGCACAATGTGGTTTAGTGATATAAACATGTATAAATATTGCAAGTATAATGTGGTTTAGTGATACAAACATGTATAAATATTGCAAGTATAATGTGGTTTAGTGATATAAACATGTATAAATACTGCAAGTACAATGTGGTTTAGTGATACAAACATGTATAAATATTGCAAGTATAATGCGCTTTAGTGATATAAACATGTATAAATATTGCAAGTATAATGTCGTTTAGTGATATAAACATGTATAAATATTGCAAGTACAATGTGGTTTAGTGATATAAGAACATTCTGGAGTTATGGCTAAAATATCGCGAACAATTAATGATTATTTATTTTCTTAGAATTTTGCCCAAAGTTATACAGGGTCTATGTGTGCTAGCCATCCTTAATATTCAATTAAAAGATTAGCAAGGTGGCAGCCAGTTAACAGCAGCTTCCGCCTATTAAATAGTCCCTTTTTATGCACCAAAAGATTAAAAACTACAGAATATTGTTTTATTGCAACGGGAAACGAAACACAAACCTTGTATTCACAGTTCTACGTATTAAGTCATGCTTTCTTTCCTAACTGACGACACGATGCGTTCTAATCATTATAAGTTTTTATTTTACGGCACTGCATGCTGGAATGATATATTAAATTAGTTGTATTCATATTCTTTACGGATTAATTGTAGTGATTTGTGCAAGTATCATCAAAAGCTATTAATAACACAGGCCTGCAATGGTTGTTATGAAGTTATTAGTAACACAGGCCTGCAATGGTTGTTATAAAATTATTAATAATGCATGTCTGCAATGGTTGTTATAAAGTTATTAATAACACAGGCTTGCAGTGGTTGTTATAAAGTTATTAATAACACAGGCTTGCAGTGGTTGTTATAAAGTTATTAATAACGCATGTCTGCAATGGTTGTTATAAAGTTATTAATAACGCACGTCTGCGATGGTTGTTATAAAGTTATTAGTAACACAGGCCTGCAGTGGTTGTTATAAAGTTATTAATAACGCACGTCTGCGATGGTTGTTATAAAGTTATTAGTAACGCACGTCTGCGATTGTTGTTACTAAGTTATTAATAACACAGGCTTGCGATGGTTGTTGTTAATAAAATAAGTCTGTGATAGTTCTTACTAAGTTATTAACGACGCAGACCTTGACATTTTTCGCATTCTATAGTAATTCTGTACACTAAATCCATTGTTATATTCATTATTCTCCATCACCTCTAAATTGGCGGCATGGCACTGTGGTCAAGGTACGCGATTCGTAATCCTAGCGTCGCGGGTTCGAATCTCCCGTCATACCAACCATGTTCGTCTCTATTCGTTGATAAAAGAGTAGCCTAACAGTTAACGATCGCTAGTAATGACTAGTAGCTTTCCCTCTAGTCTTACACTGCTAAATTAGGGATGGCTATCAGAGATAGTGAAGCTTTGCTGGAAATTCAAAACTATCAATTGTCGTCTCTTCTATATTATATTTTACATTCCCATAAAATTTGTAATTGTTTTAAGTTTCGAACACGCTGAAACCATTGAGATTGTCTGTGAAATGTTAACCTGAGGTCAACTTTTTGTAGCTTTAACAATAAATGAAGTTAACTAACACTTCATGGGATCTTCTTGACCTCAAGTTAGTAACTAACACGTGGAGCAGAAATGTTTGGAAAATTGTTTTCTGATTGGCCAACTGCAGAGAGAACGTTTACTGTGAATACAGTATTGTATCAGATTCTTTCAAACTTTTGAGGAAGACAATTCATCCTGGACTTGAGAGAGTCAAAACTTGCTTGTGTTCTGTCCTTATTAATGTATGCATTCCCACTAAACATGTCTCATGTAGTTCAGCTTGTTTCTAGACATTGTAGGAAAAACTCTGCAGTTCAGTGTTTATCATTTACATACATTAATTTGTTTTTTCTTGTAATATGTGCTACACTAAAATGATCCATTTATATACATTAATTTGTGTTGTTTCTTGCAGTATGTGCTACACTAAACTGATCCATTTATATACATTAATTTGTTTTTTTCTTGCAGTATGTGCTACACTAAACTGATCCATTTTATACATTAATTTGTGTTTTCTTGCAGTATGTGCTACACTAAACTGATCCATTTATATACATTAATTTGTGTTGTTTCTTGCAGTATGTGCTACACTAAACTGATCCATTTATATACATTAATTTGTGTTTTTCTTGTGCTACACTAAACTGATCTTGCAGTATGTGCTACACTAAACTGATCCATTTATATACATTAATTTGTGTTGTTTCTTGCAGTATGTGCTACACTAAACTGATCCATTTATATACATTAATTTGTGTTTTTTTCTTGCAGTATGTGCTACACTAAACTGATCCATTTTATACATTAATTTGTTTTTTCTTGCAGTATGTGCTACACTAAACTGATCCATTTATATACATTAATTTGTGTTGTTTCTTGCAGTATGTGCTACACTAAACTGATCCATTTATATACATTAATTTGTGTTTTTTTCTTGCAGTATGTGCTACACTAAACTGATCCATTTTATACATTAATTTGTGTTTTTTCTTGCAGTATGTGCTACACTAAACTGATCCATTTATATACATTAATTTGTGTTGTTTCTTGCAGTATGTGCTACACTAAACTGATCCATTTATATACATTAATTTGTGTTTTTTCTTGCAGTATGTGCTACAGTAAACTGATCCATTTTATACATTAATTTGTGTTTTTTCTTGCTTGCAGTATGTACTACACTAAACTGATCCATTTATATACATTAATTTGTGTTTTTTCTTGCAGTATGTGCTACACTAAACTGATCCATTTATATACATTAATTTGTGTTTTCTCTTGCAGTATGTGCTACAGTAAACTGACCCATTTATATACATTAATTTGTGTTTTCGCTTGCAGTATGTGCTACACTAAACTGATCCATTTATATACATTAATTTGTGTTTTTTTCTTGCAGTATGTGCTACAGTAAACTGATCCATTTATATACATTAATTTGTGTTTTCTCTTGCAGTATGTGCTACAGTAAACTGACCCATTTATATACATTAATTTGTGTTTTCGCTTGCAGTATGTGCTACACTAAACTGATCCATTTATATACATTAATTTGTGTTTTTTTCTTGCAGTATGTACTACACTAAACTGATCGATTTTATACATTAATTTGTGTTTTTTTCTTGCAGTATGTGCTACACTAAACTGATCCATTTATATACATTAATTTGTGTTTTTTTCTTGCAGTATGTGCTACAGTAAACTGATCCATTTATATACATTAATTTGTGTTTTTTCTTGCAGTATGTGCTACAGTAAACTGATCCATTTATATACATTAATTTGTGTTTTTTCTTGCAGTATGTGCTACAGTAAACTGACCCATTTATATACATTAATTTGTGTTTTTTCTTGCAGTATGTGCTACAGTAAACTGATCCATTTATATACATTAATTTGTGTTTTTTCTTGCAGTATGTGCTACAGTAAACTGATCCATTTATATACATTAATTTGTGTTTTTTCTTGCAGTATGTGCTACAGTAAACTGACCCATTTATATACATTAATTTGTGTTTTTTTCTTGCAGTATGTGCTACAGTAAACTGACCCATTTATATACATTAATTTGTGTTTTTTTCTTGCAGTATGTGCTACAGTAAACTGATCCATTTATATACATTAATTTGTGTTTTTTCTTGCAGTATGTGCTACAGTAAACTGATCCATTTATATACATTAATTTGTGTTTTTTCTTGCAGTATGTGCTACAGTAAACTGACCCATTTATATACATTAATTTGTGTTTTTTCTTGCAGTATGTGCTACAGTAAACTGATCACATACATTTATCTATTTCTCAACATTCTTCTTACAGGAGAAAATAACTTTAATTCTTTTTTTTTTCCGAAGTGTCTCCTCTTTACATTTCAACAAATCACTACAGCTGGATTTTTGTTTTTATGGAGACTGGGTGTCTATGAGATAGCTGTAATCTTCTATTATCACAGAATAGCTGGATCATACAAAACTTTGGGACAACTGTAATCTTCTATTATCACAGAATAGTTGGATCATACAAAACTTTGGGGCAACTGTAATCTTCTATGATCACAGAATAGCTGGATCATACAAAACTTTGGGGCAACTGTAATCTTCTATTATCACAGAATAGCTGGATCATACAAAACTTTGGGGCAACTGTAATCTTCTATTATCACAGAATAGCTGGATCATACAAAACTTTGGGGCAACTGTAACCTTCTATTATCACAGAATAGCTGGATCATACAAAACTTTGGGGCAACTGTAACCTTCTATTATCACAGAATAGCTGGATCATACAAAACTTTGGGGCAACTGTAAACTTCTATTATCACAGAATAGCTGGATCCTACAAAACTTTGGGGCAACTGTAATCTTCTATTATCACAGAATAGCTGGATCATACAAAACTTTGGGGCAACTGTAATCTTCTATTATCACAGAATAGCTGGATCATACAAAACTTTGGGGCAACTGTAATCTTCTATTATCACAGAATAGCTGGATCATACAAAACTTTGGGACAACTGTAATCTTCTATTATCACAGAATAGCTGGATCATACAAAACTTTGGGGCAACTGTAATCTTCTATTATCACAGAATAGCTGGATCATACAAAACTTTGGGGCAACTGTAATCTTCTATTATCACAGAATAGCTGGATCATACAAAACTTTGGGGCAACTGTAATCTTCTATTATCACAGAATAGCTGGATCATACAAAACTTTGGGGCAACTGTAATCTTCTATTATCACAGAATAGCTGGATCATACAAAACTTTGGGGCAACTGTAATCTTCTATTATCACAGAATAGCTGGATCATACAAAACTTTGGGGCAACTGTAATCTTCTATTATCACAGAATAGCTGGATCATACAAAACTTTGGGGCAACTGTAATCTTCTATTATCACAGAATAGCTGGATCATACAAAACTTTGGGGCAACTGTAATCTTCTATTATCACAGAATAGCTGGATCGTACAAAACTTTGGGGCAACTGTAATCTATGATCACAGAATAGCTGGATCGTACAAAACTTTGGGGCAACTGTAATCTTCTATTATCACAGAATAGCTGGATCATACAAAACTTTGGGGCAACTGTAATCTTCTATTATCACAGAATAGCTGGATCATACAAAACTTTGGGGCAACTGATCACAATCTAATTATTGTAGAAGCAATAGCTTGCTCATGTTTTTGATTGTTTCAAGTTTTTATCTTGTTCGAGACATTATGCCAGAAGTACTCATGCTTTCGTAATGAGAGGACGAGAGCTACACTGGTCTGAGGACGAGATTAGAAGAGCTTAATTAAAACTATTCCTCATCTGAGTGCTTCCCGGCACTACGACAGGTGTTACAAAGCTTTTCATTTCATGGAGCTGATAAGACAGCTAAATCACACTCTACTATTGATCAAATTAGTAAATATTGAGCGGATTAGTTCAAATCGAAAGACAGTTTAAAAATTGTGGAGACTCACCACAGATCCTCTGAGAATAACTGAGGTAGTCTCTACAGATCTCGGTACCAAGCACTGTGGACACTCTAACCGCTTTCAAAGGTAGCCAGAGACAAGTTGCAGTGAACAGTATAATTTCCTCAAGTTTATCTAATGACCTTTCAGGGCATTGTCATGCACGTGATTGTCATCATGGCATGCACTTAACATATTCTGGGTAAAGCTCTTTATGAGTGGAAGAGTGTTTAGTAAGAGATGCAGATGGTGTGTCATCATGTTTAATACGAGATGCAGATGGCGTGTCATCATGTTTAGTACGAGATGCAGATGGTGTGTCATCATGTTTAGTACGAGATGCAGATGGTCTGTCATCATGTTTAGTACGAGATGCAGATGGCGTGTCATCATGTTTAGTACGAGATGCAGATGGTGTGTCATGTTTAGTACGAGATGCAGATGGTGTGTCATCTTGTTTAGTACGAGATACAGATGGTGTGCCATCATGTTTAGTATGAGATGCAGATGGTGTGTCATGTTTAGTACGAGATGCAGATGGTGTGCCATCATGTTTAATACGAGATGCAGATGGTGTGTCATCAACTCTTCAGCTTGGAAATCATTCCTATAAGGTTGAATCAGATATTCAACTGTAAAGAAAATAAGGTTATGCATCTGACGGAGTTCAAGACGCGTAAATATTATAACCTCAAATAATTAGTCATGTATGCCAACCATCGGTGATGCTTACACTATAGACAGAGCAGCAAGAGATTGAGAAAGCTCCTTATTTGCTACATCACGTAGCTACTATAAATACAGGGTGTTCGGAAAGTCACTGAGCACTTATATATTTATTAACAGACATGTTTCAATAAAGAATACAGGAGGTAAATGTGAATAACAATTATAAACAATGTTGAAAGTGACCCCTGTTGGCATCAATACAGGCCTGGATCCTTCTTATTTTGTTTCTAAACACCACTATCAGTTGCTGGCTTGAAATAGACTGAATAAAATATTATTACAAAACTGCACAGTGACTTTCTGAACACCCTGTAGTATGTCTCTGACCAAATTCATTTCCTTGGAAACACAGTACAATAGTATAACTTCAATCATGTTGCTTTAATGTAAGATTGTCAGCAGTAAGTGTATCGGTCCTATCAGAAACACAAATCCCTAGTCCACAGACTCAAAACTACATAAAGCCACAACAGACAGTGGCACATTCACATGTATTGCAAGGCGATTTGTTTTAGGCTAAGGCTGCTAAGCGCTTGTCAGTGGAAAGATGAAGGTATTATTAGTTTATCAGATGATGCATAACTGTGGATGATTAACTTATTCCTTTCCTGATACACACACAGGAGTCTAAACACACAGCACAGGACGAATAATCAATAATAGACTCAAGGAAGAAAACAAGCAGCTAATGCTCTCAGATACAGAGCAGTATTAAGTAAAGAGACATGTTTCATTGGTCCTGAATACTGATGCAAGGAGCAGTGGGATGACATTGGAAGAACAGTACGGATTATTTTAAACGCATACAAGTTATACGCTCTCGCCTCATCTGCAGTGAATAAGAACAACCAATATTATTTGTTGAGTAGTTTCACACTGTTTGTGTGACTATGAATTATTTCACACTATTTGTGTGGCTATGAGTTAAATCCTCAAGTAAAGCATGTGTTGTGAAAATGGCTGATGAATTGCAGAATGTATGATTTCATGTTGGATCTAAACACTGCAGTAGTGCAATACAGACTTGATGTAAACATAAATATGCAGGAGTGAGTTTGCCATCTGTAGAATGGACAGATCCCGACTATAAAGCTTATGAGAAACTCAATGTCTCAGACTTTACAGTGAACTACACAAATAGTTTAAATGCTGCTAATGAATGGATCTCAGATGGAGGAAAAGACAATATATAGGAAGAACAGCTAAATATTAGTATGAACTGTGCAGCAAGGTGAAGAAGAGATCTCACAGATTGGTGAACAAATCATCTAACAATAATTTGATCAATGAGTTATCTTAAAACTGTCACAACGTGAGGACAGTATAAAGTAAACTGGGTTTCTCGTTCTTGTTGTTAAAAACGGAAGACCACCTTATATTCAAGAAAACTGCGAGAAACCTGGTGGTGATTAATGAAACATCTGCTTTAAATCGATTGAAGAATGTGCTGAGGAAAAGGGAGTGAAACTAAAGTGGTGAAAAGAAGCTGACTGTAAAGTAACTGTTTTGTCCATTGTTTAGTCACAAGAAGCTGACTGTAAAGTAGCTGTTTTGTCCATTGTTTAGTCACAAGAAGCTAACTCTAAAGTAACTGTTTTGTTCATTGTTTAGTCACAAGAAGTTGACTGTAAAATAACTATTTTGTATATTGTTTAGTCACAAGAAGCTGACTGTAAAGTAACTGTTTTGTTCATTGTTTAGTCACAAGAATATGACTGTAAAGTAACTATTTTGTCCATTGTTTAGTCGCAAGAAGCTGACTCTAAAGTAACTGTTTTGTCCATTGTTTAGTTACAAGAAGCTGACTCTAAAGTAACTGTTTTGTCCATTGTTTAGTCACAAGAAGCTGACTGTAAAGTAACTATTTTGTCCATTGTTTAGTCACAAGAAGTTGACTGTAAAGTAACTGTTTTGTTCATTGTTTAGTCACAAGAAGTTGACTGTAAAATAACTGTTTTGTCCATTGTTTAGTCACAAGAATATGACTGTAAAGTAACTATTTTGTCCATTGTTTAGTCACAAGAAGCTGACTGTAAAGTAACTGTTTTGTCCATTGTTTAGTCACAAGAAGTTGACTGTAAAGTAGCTGTTTTGTCCATTGTTTAGTCACAAGAAGCTGACTGTAAAGTAACTGTTTTGTCCATTGTTTAGTCACAAGAAGCTGACTGTAAAGTAGCTGTTTTGTCCATTGTTTAGTCACAAGAAGCTGACTGTAAAGTAACTGTTTTGTCCATTGTTTAGTCACAAGAAGCTGACTGTAAAGTAGCTGTTTTGTCCATTGTTTAGTCACAAGAAGCTAACTCTAAAGTAACTGTTTTGTCCATTGTTTAGTCACAAGAAGCTAACTCTAAAGTAACTGTTTTGTCCATTGTTTAGTCACAAGAAGTTGACTGTAAAATAACTATTTTGTCCATTGTTTAGTCACAAGAAGCTGACTGTAAAGTAACTGTTTTGTTCATTGTTTAGTCACAAGAATATGACTGTAAAGTAACTATTTTGTCCATTGTTTAGTCACAAAAAGCTGACTCTAAAGTAACTGTTTTGTCCATTGTTTAGTTACAAGAAGCTGACTCTAAAGCAACTGTTTTGTCCATTGTTTAGTCACAAGAAGCTGACTGTAAAGTAACTATTTTGTCCATTGTTTAGTCACAAGAAGCTGACTGTAAAGTAGCTGTTTTGTTCATTGTTTAGTCACAAGAAGCTGACTGTAAAGTAACTATTTTGTCCATTGTTTAGTCACAAGAAGCTGACTGTAAAGTAGCTGTTTTGTTCATTGTTTAGTCACAAGAATATGACTGTAAAGTAACTATTTTGTCCATTGTTTAGTCACAAGAAGCTGACTCTAAAGTAACTGTTTTGTCCATTGTTTAGTCACAAGAATATGACTGTAAAGTAACTGTTTTGTCCATTGTTTAGTCACAAGAATATGACTGTAAAGTAACTATTTTGTCCATTGTTTAGTCACAAGAAGCTGACTCTAAAGTAACTGTTTTGTCCATTGTTTAGTTACAAGAAGCTGACTCTAAAGTAACTGTTTTGTCCATTGTTTAGTCACAAGAAGCTGACTGTAAAGTAACTATTTTGTCCATTGTTTAGTCACAAGAAGCTGACTGTAAAGTAGCTGTTTTGTTCATTGTTTAGTCACAAGAAGCTGACTGTAAAGTAACTATTTTGTCCATTGTTTAGTCACAAGAAGCTGACTGTAAAGTAGCTGTTTTGTTCATTGTTTAGTCACAAGAATATGACTGTAAAGTAACTATTTTGTCCATTGTTTAGTCACAAGAAGCTGACTCTAAAGTAACTGTTTTGTCCATTGTTTAGTCACAAGAAGCTGACTGTAAAGTAACTATTTTGTCCATTGTTTAGTCACAAGAAGCTGACTGTAAAGTAACTGTTTTGTCCATTGTTTAGTCACAAGAAGCTGACTGTAAAGTAACTATTTTGTCCATTGTTTAGTCACAAGAAGCTGACTGTAAAGTAACTGTTTTGTCCATTGTTTAGTCACAAGAAGTTGACTGTAAAGTAACTATTTTGTCCATTGTTTAGTCACAAGAAGCTGACTGTGAAGTAACTGTTTTGTCCATTGTTTAGTCACAAGAAGCTGACTGTGAAGTAACTGTTTTGTCCATTGTTTACTCACAAGAAGTTGACTGTAAAGTAACTGTTTTGTCCATTGTTTAGTCACAAGAAGCTGACTGTAAAGTAACTGTTTTGTCCATTGTTTAGTCACAAGAAGCTGACTGTAAAGTAACTATTTTGTCCATTGTTTAGTCACAAGAAGCTGACTGTAAATAACTGTTTTGTCCATTGTTTAGTCACAAGAAGCTGACTGTAAAGTAACTGTTTTGTCCATTGTTTAGTCACAAGAAGCTGACTGTAAAGTAACTATTTTGTCCATTGTTTAGTCACAAGAAGCTGACTGTAAAGTAACTGTTTTGTCCATTGTTTAGTCACAAGAAGCTGACTGTAAAGTAACTGTTTTGTTCATTGTTTAGTCACAAGAAGCTGACTGTAAAGTAACTATTTTGTCCATTGTTTAATCACAAGAAGCTGACTGTGAAGTAACTGTTTTGTCCATTGTTTAGTCACAAGAAGTTGACTGTAAAGTAACTGTTTTGTTCATTGTTTGGTCACAAGAAGTTGACTGTAAAGTAACTGTTTTGTTCATTGTTTAGTCACAAGAAGCTGACTGTAAAGTAACTATTTTGTCCATTGTTTAGTCACAAGAAGCTGACTGTAAAGTAACTGTTTTGTTCATTGTTTAGTCACAAGAAGCTGACTGTAAAGTAACTGTTTTGTCCATTGTTTAGTCACAAGAATATGACTGTAAAGTAACTGTTTTGTTCATTGTTTAGTCACAAGAATATGACTGTAAAGTAACTGTTTTGTCCATTGTTTAGTCACAAGAAGCTGACTGTAAAGTAACTGTTTTGTCCATTGTTTAGTCACAAGAAACTGACTGTAAAGTAACTGTTTTGTCCATTGTTTAGTCACAAGAAGTTGACTGTAAAGTAACTGTTTTGTCCATTGTTTAGTCACAAGAAGCTGACTGTAAAGTAACTATTTTGTTCATTGTTTAGTTATAACCTTTAATGGATTGTATTGACACTAAGGTAGCTTATAATCAAATTTCTCAGTAATGGACATTCAAAATCTTTTATTTACTATTTCATATAAATTGAGTCTTAGAAGAGCATTGACGTCACATCTTGTTTCAAAACACAAGTTTGTATGTATCGTCAATCTATACTCGAGTTACTTTAATTGTATGGCATATCTCTTCAAATTAAGGTATATTTCAAGTATTTACATGACGGTACAGTCTTGGACAAGCTCTGCATATTTTGTAATAAATAATTAAATAATATCATTATCATTGAGATATAAAATAAATAAACTTAACGGTGTTAAACTGATAAAAATGCATTGATGTAGGTAACGTGTATAATGAGATATCGTTATCGATTTATTAAAACAACAAGTAATTTTGTCACACACCTGTAGAAAGACGTGTGACACAAACGCTCACCTATCACAACAGGACATTATTAAAGTATATATTATGACAAAATATGATATCAAATTATTATAAATAGCATCTGCAAGTACTTGGTTGGGTTTCCTCGTACTGTAATAGTCTCCTCAAGTTGACGTGGCATGCTGTCAATGAGGTTATTGATGTAGTACACTGTGGTTTCATCACAACTTGTCATTATAAGACGCTGCAATTTAGCTACAGTAGCTGGTTTAGGGTCGTTGTTAGCAATTATGAGCTTAATCCTGCATAAAAGTTGTCGATGGAATTACAATCTGGAGACTTTGCTGTACAAGACAATCTTGTAATGTTCTCCTGGAACACAAAATTACAGACAAACCTTGCTCTTAGATATGACAAAAATGTCATCTCCATGTAATGCCTGTATCAGGCGCCATTTACTTTTACTTGGAGGATATAAAGAGCAGTTGTTCCACCAAGATGAATAGCTTCTCAATCATGTACTGTTCTACATTTTGTGTGGTAATGAGACTTTTCTCTCATTTGTACTCCTAGGAAACCACGAACACAAACCCTATCATTAGCTTTAACAAACCGGAAATAGGATTCATCTGAAAATATGACATGTCTCCAGTGTCCTAACTGTAAGTTAGCATGCTATATCGCTAAAGTAACACAGTAACGGTTATGAATGTGACTAATGTAAGATTGCAGACAGAACTTCTTGCAAAAAAACCTTGTTTAGTCAGTTTCACTGTTTTTGGATACTCTGGAATGAATGTAATCATGTCATTCTTGTCGTTGTGTGTTACAAGACTTCTTTCGACCTTGACATTCCAATCCGATCAAAATATAATCATCTCTGACAGTAATGTTTCGGCATCTACCAGTAGAATGTCATGTGACTATGTTTTCTGTATTCTGATGACGTTTCAGAATTCCGCATACAGTACATTTGGGGTATCTTACCGTTCTGACATCGCCTGTTTGTTTCATATCATTCCTGGATAGTCGAATTTTGACACTATAATTTCTAGCATGACTACACCAAGTACAGAGAAATTGTCTTAGCAAAGCATTGAATTTCTTTCGAAAAGATTATATCAAAGTATTCACTTCTATACAAAACTGGTATTTATGTGTGTTTTAATTAACAAATCCTCAAAACATTTTGAACAAGAAGACTGATTGAGGTTCTGGTATACCTCAGAGGTACTTAAACCATGAATATGTGGCTTGACTGGTTCTTATCTCGTTCTGTTGATGTGAATAACAGGTTGTTACTCGTTCATAAGGTTTTATATTTCTAATGAACCTTGTATAACCAGGAGTGAACAAGTTGAAACTGCAGAGCATTCTCAATTAATGTTCTAATTGGGCGGAAAAAGAGACGCCACCTGAATACATTATAGGTTCAGCCAATTGGCTTAAACAATGGAGTTTGTTCTCAGTTGTTATGGGTAGAAACGAGAGACCAACTCTCTCAAAAGTTAAGATTGTGGAATTGTTTATTAAACATGGAGATTAGACACTTATCTTCTTATTTACTCAGTGAGAAGATTGATATTTTCAAAACATATATATGTTTATATATTATATATATATAAATACACACGTCTACGTTTTATATGCATAGTGATTCATGCATTAATATTCACTAGGTTATAAAAGTTAGGGTAGCCAAAGATAGTAGACGTAGTACCTAAAAAAATTAAAACTTTGAATAACTGAAGAATATTATGTGTGTTCAAAAACAATTAGAAGTTGAAAGGCATTTGTGACCATTGTTTTCTAAGCTATCGGGCAGACTTGTGGATCAGAAAACCACAGAATACTCGATTCTGATTTATTAAATGTATTACTGAATCTATAACACTGATGACTGGGTGTTGACGGAAGCTAGAAAACTATTTTGTGCCTCTTTCTCAGCAAACTTTCTAGTATGTTAACTCTTATTTTGTGTAGAAACACAGAATGTATTGTGCCTGTTTCTCAACAAACTTCTCAGTATGTTAACTATTATTTTGTGTAGAAACACAGAATGTATTGTGCCTGTTTCTCAACAAACTTCCCAGTATGTTAACTCTTATTTTGTGTGGAAACACAGAATGTATTGTGCCTGTTTCTCAACAAACTTCCCAGTATGTTATCTATTATTTTGTGTAGAAACACAGAATGTATTGTGCCTGTTTCTCAACAAACTTCCCAGTATGTTGACTCTTATTTTGTGTAGAAACACAGAATGTATTGTGCCTGTTTCTCCACAAACTTCCTAGTATGTTAACTCTTATTTTGTGTAGAAACACAGAATGTATTGTGCCTGTTTCTCAACAAACTTCTCAGTATGTTAACTCTTATTTTGTGTAAGAATGTATTGTCCCTGTTTCTCAGCAAACTTCCCAGTATATTAACCTTTGTTTTGTGTAGAAACACAGAATGTATTGTACCTGTTTCTCAAGAAACTTCCCAGTATGTTAACCTTTGTTTTGTGAAGAAACACAGAATATATTGTGCCTGTTTCTCAACAAACTTTCCAGTATGTTAACTCTTATTTTGTGCAGAAACACAGAATGTATTGTGCCTGTTTCTCAGCAAACTTTCCACTATGTTAACTCTTATTTTGTTCAGAAACACAGAATGTATTGTGCCTGTTTCTCAACAAACTTCCCAGTATGTTAACTCTTATTTTGTGTAGAAACACAGAATGTATTGTGCCTGTTTCTCAGCAAACTTCCCAGTATATTAATCTTTGTTTTGTGTAGAAACACAGAATGTATTGTGCCTGTTTATCAACAAACTTCCCAGTATGTTAACTCTTATTTTGTGTAGAAACACAGAATGTATTGTGCCTGTTTCTCAACAAACTTCCCAGTATGTTAACTCTCAAGTGGTTGAGTTGTGTGACAGCTGCTTGGAATGGAATATACTTGTTTTTAGACAGTAGTTGTGAAACTTGTACACCGAATATGTTTGAGAATCTTCAATATACTGTTGGAATATAAGTTTAGCCAATGACCACTTTATATTGAAACCTGAACTTTTATCTGACTTCAGGTACGTTGGCCAGCCTGACATCGTTGTTTTATTTAAGTGTATATTTGATAAAGAACATTAGTTGAAATCTTCATTTTTGCTCTGACCACTGAATATTTTAGTAGTCCCCGTGTTCTTCCCAATAACATCAACTGATGATAAGGCAGAAGAAGAGACATCAGGGTGGTTAAGCAATACGTCATCTCAAATCAATCTTCCTGGCTATCTTGTACATGTGCTTTATTTTCAAGTCAAGTGAGAAGATGCATTACTGCAAAGGCAGGACCAATTTAGCCATAAGAATATGCGAAAAAAGAGCTGAGTAGCCATCCCAAAATCTCGTATTGGAAAGAGATCAAGGACAATACTGTCGTAAGACTGAAGCATAGGTGCACCTCTAATGAAAGCGTGACTTAAGGACCTCTATGTTAAGCTGCCAGATGTGAGAACAATGGATAAATGGCAAAGACAAACAGAAGTTCCTTTAAGACATAACAGAAGGAAGAATACTGCAGCAGAGCTTTCCATGACTTCAGTTTTTTCGGTCTAATAGTAGTCTAATTGGAATAAGATTTAGAAAACTACAGCAGACGCACAACAAACACATTTTATGAGAAAATGTAACTAAAATCATGAAACTTTAGGTGTTTATGAAAGTCAGTGTTAAAATTAAGATTTTTTTATCATATTTGAACAGATCTCGTTGAGTGTGTTCAACAAACATAGATTTACACATTTGTATGCTATCTAATAAAAGATGTAATAATTTAACAACATTTTAAGGAGGTTCACTTTTTTAAGGAGGTTTCACCTCCTTAGTTTGTTTAAAATGGTGTTTGTATAATTTGCATTTTAAATATAATTTTGTTCAAAAGATTTTCAATTTTTATTTAATTTTGTTTAGATGATTTTATCCGAAATCTATAATTTGTAAATCTAAAAGTCACGTTACAACCACAAATGATATAAAAGTCATAGTTGAACAGCATATATCAAAACAACTTTTTGACATTATTTGGCATTTCGTAAGTAGTGTGATGCCAAAAAAGATAACTTCTGGGGATGGTATGTTACAATCCTTTGAATGCAAAATATTCATACTTTCTGGTCAAAGAGATGTGTTAAGATCAGTAACTTAAGAATTACTATGTTGGGAATACATTTTGTGCTTAGGCATTAGAAAACAAGCGAATATGGATCAACTTGGGTTACAGGACCATTCAGAAAGAGACCTGCAACAAATTGTATCCTACCTGTGGTAAGCGTGTGGTACTAACACAAAGATCAATTGCAAAAGCTGCTCATGTGTCTCGTGCAAAATTGTACAAGTTTTTAGGTATTTCACTTTTGTACTTTGCCTGGTTAATTAACTTGATTACTGTTTCATAGGATACCTGTATTGTAGCTTTTTTAATCTTCTGCTTAGGGGAATGCCTTATGACTGTTACAACAAACAGATGTTTCTTTTACTGGAACTCTGATTAATGAGCTATAGGAAGATTGTGAAACTATTATCTGACCTTTAAATTTATTTTCTTCAGTTATAATAGTTTTAAAACTAATTTTAATAGTGAGAATCAAATTTATTTTATGTCACGTCACAAGTGACCTTATTTGACCTTTAACACTTGCAAACTCAAAGCTGTCAAGTGGAATTGTTTAAATAGGTAATAAATTTATGTCTCCTATAAAATTCGTAGTATTTACTTTTATTTTCGTGCGAGACAAAAATTAGATAATCGTGTAAGATGAAACAAAAGAAAGTTGTTGATCTGGAAACCATTTTATTAGAACCCTTCATAGTTGATTACTTTAACCTGATAAATGAAAGTTGTATTTGTCTGACATAGCTTCTCGTTTCCTGACAAAATTATGTGAAACTTGTCTAACGGTCGTTGCTCGAAGCAAGCTGATATACAATGCCATTTTCAACACTCCGATTTACCGGATATTGCCCCTAAAAGCGACCTCACTTTCGTACAGCTGACGAAGCCTGTTTTTACACTTGCGCCATATGGTGGCGCCAGCGGTCTGTTCCCGAACTAAGCAGTTGTTGGTGTTGAAATATATCGTACTTCCGAGTAAGGCGTCCAAATTCCTAGCTCGTGGTATGTGAATAACGTTACTAAAGATATTTTCAAGATGACAGTCAGAAGAGAAAGACAAAACAAAAACAGAACTGTTAATCTTAAAGTTCAAATAGAATGTTATATTTTAATTGTAAAGATATACTAGAATATTATATTTCAATTTACTGTAAATGAAAAATCAAACAAAACCATGGGTGTGTCTTATCAGTGTTTAACGTTACAAAAGAAAGCCACCTATTATAAATATATAAAGTCTTGTGATACAAGTAGAATCAGGAAGTCACTTGATATCTTGAAAACTTTTGTGTGAGAATAACCAATAAACGAACTTGTTTGTTTTTAACAAGTTTAATTGGAGTAATGAGTTTTATGGTAATCAATTTCTGTTTGTGAATAACATTCACTACCATTACGTGTGTCCCCCAGTGGCTCAGCTGTATGTCTGCGGACTTACAACGCTAAAAAACCGGGTTTCGATATACTCGTGGTGGGCAGAGCACACAGTCCATTGAGTAGCTTTGTGCTTAATTCAAAACAACAACAAAATTACGTGCTGTAATTAGGGGCGTAATTACCAGATTAGAGATGAAGTCAGACACTCTATTAGAAAGTTTCGTCCACAGTTAGCTCCACGTGTGATATCAATATTTAGTATTGTATGTTTTTTTAAAATTCTTCCTATTGTGAGTACTGTTGACATGAAGGTGTTATTTTTTTATTTGAGTGGGTGGTAATAATGTAAAAAGTAAAGAGAGTGTTTAAAACAGTACCAGACCGCTGTCCAATCAGGTAGAAGATTTAGGATTCTTAAGACCAAATTATCCCTTGTATGTTCCTAGAAAATAAAGGATCAGCTTGGGTTACCAGAACCACCCAACAAGAGACCTGTAACAAGTAATACATCATCTGCGATCAGTAAAGTGAAATGTCTTCTAACGTGTGAAGATTCACGAACACAAAGATTAGTGGCAAAAGCCGTTCACGTGCCCCACTTGCAACATGATCAACGCATACTGCGCTATGAGAAAGACATTGGTTTTGGAATTTCGCACAAAGCTACTCGAGGGCTATCTGTGCTAGCCGTCCCTAATTTAGCAGTATAAGACTAGAGGGAAGGCAGCTAGTCATCACCACCCACCGCCAACTCTTGGGCTACTCTTTTACCAACGAATAGTGAGATTGACCGTCACATTATACACCCCCCACGGCTGGGAGGACGAGCATGTTTAGCGCGACGCGGGCGCGAACCCGCGACCCTCGGATTACGAGTCGCACGCCTTACGCGCTTGGCCATGCCAGGCCCTTGAGAAAGACAGGAAATGAAAGAGTTTATACAAAAGTAAAGGTAAACTCTGTTATCAGTCTAATGTTATGGAATCTTTGTATTTCATAGAAATACCAGCTTTGCACGGAAATAAGCCTGTCATGGTATTGATTCACCAAGGTATGACTGAAGACATACCTCTCGTTTTACCATCGTATACCTGTAGCAGCTGGAAAATGAAACGGGTATTGATGATATTTCATACGAAGACATGCCTGTCAAGTCACTGGAGGTAAAGTTTATTGATTTCTAAGCTACTGGAGAGTGAAAACTGGCATTGTGAAATTATTGTCTTCACACTGGATGAAATATGGAGAGCTTGCATGGAAGACTGGTGTGCTTTAGACATTACAGCTTTAAGAGAAACCTTTCAGCAATGTTTGTGTTTTATTATACCAAAGTTACATCGGGCTATCTGCTGAGTCCACCGAGGGAATCGAACCCTGATTTTAGCGTTGTAAATCCGTAGACTTGTTGCTGTATCAGCGGGGGACTTTCCTTAATTAAACTACGCTATAGGGATATTATAAAGATGCACAGTCGTCAGACGTAGTAGGACCGCATGTGGCAATATAGACTGTAACAAGTGAAGAAACTCCAAAATCGATTTGATAAAATATAGTCGACCTTCTGTAGTACATTTGAACTAATATCACAATATAATTAGATAATGTTATAAAATCTTTTATCGTTATGAAGTGATCGAAAGAGGAGAAATATTAAATTAATGATGAATTATAATTATGAAACGTGATTTTGACAATATAACTTATGTATAAGACTATACTATTTGTTTGTTGTTAAACGCAAAGCTACACAGTGAGCTATATGTGTTCTGTCCACCACTAGGGGTGGACTATACTGAAATTTCATCTTCGGATACATTTATTGAAATGATGCAATCTAAGTAGTTGGAGTTCAGGAGTTAAAACCAATAGTTTCATTAATTTTTTAAAAATTCCTGTGCTGAGTCTGAACCCGTTATTAATATGAATTATTGTGTTTACGTAACAACGAAACGGAATGCTACAAATGATGATGTTCAACTAGTTATTTTAAATTTCTCAAAACTTTTTTATGAGATATATTTAAAATCAAGATATTTCTTAGAGTTTAAAAGTTATAAACGACTCTAATAATTATCAAAAGTACACTTCTACTTTGAAATATTTCATCACATGAAAATAATTTTAGTTACATGGTTGTTATTTCAGGTATGTATTATAGTGGTTCAAAGATTTGGTTTGGCTGGTTTGTTTTGAATTTCGCGAGAAGCTACACGAGGGCTATCTGTGCTAAGCGTCTCTAATTTAGCAGTGTAAGACTAGAGGGAAGGCACCTTGTCATCACCATCCACCGCCAACTCTAGGGTTACTCTTTTGACCGTCACATTATAACGCCCCCACAGCTAAAAGGACAAGCATATTTGGTGTGAAGGGGATTTGAACCCGCGACCTTCGGTGATTCAAAGAATGGAAGTTTATTGGTTGCAACCCAATCACATGCAGTCATTTTTTATTGTTAGCAGGCAATTATGGAACAATTTATTCAGGTTTTGTATCTTCACTATTCTGACGAAAATATAACTCTTTTATGACTTAGTTAGAAGAGGTGATTTTTTTGCAATTAAAATAGTAGAGTATTTGAAATTTTATAGTGTTTAAAATAGTTGAAAATATACATAACAACAAGTTCAGAACATTACAATTTATAAAATATTATTATCATTAAAAGATATAATTGTGAAGCGATATTTTTGTCTTTTTTGGACTGCTAATTATTTTGATTTCAAGTGCAGCTAAAATGAACGTGTAATAACTGATATGAACTACTAGACAAGTAATTTATAATTCTAATTTTTAAAATGTTTCAACGTATGAAGGACACAAAGAGCTATGATTTTGAAAAGAGGCTTCAGGCAAGTGAGAGCTTCACTGATATATTAACATTTACTTTTAATGTGTTTTATTCTTGCACTAATGAATGCAATTTAAATCAGATATATGTCAGTAAGGATTTACTGTGAAATGTTTTACTTGTCAAAACTTGTTGTTTTGATTGTCTCAAGCCAGAACAGTTTCTAAAAGAGTTGTTTGTTTTAGAAATTGCGATCAATGTGTAAAAGACTTTGTTTGCTCACATGCATTCGTAATTTGTAACGAATAAGCAGCTAGTCACCAGCACCCACCGCCAACTCTTGAGCAAGTCTTCTCTGATCTACACAACTTACCAAGTGCTTTACATTTCAAGCCCAATTATTTTTATTTATGTTTATTATTTTCGAACTCAATTTGTGGATAGCAAATTAAGGTTATTTTAAAGTTAACTATTGTCCATTTTGAAAAGTTTTAAAAATCAATCTTCGTTCCTGGTTCTAGATTACAGATAAAAACAACCTATAGTTAATTATTCAAGAGAGGCGAGAAAAATAATTAATTAACAGCAAATTATAAAATGTTCTTAAGGTATATCTATGTATCTATTTATCTATGTATTTATTCATCTTTGTATCTATCTCTGTATTTATTCATCTATTTATCTATGCATTTATTCACTTATGCATCTCTTTATCTACGTAGTTATCCATGTATCTATGTATTTAACTATTTAGTTATCCACGTATCTATCTATGTATCTATTCATCTATGCATGTAGTTATCCATGTATCTATCTATCTATGTACGTGTCTCTTTACACAAGTCCTTTTAATATATCTCGATATTTCACTAATAAAACTTTTTTTTTTAAAACTACGCCGTTTTTATTCTTGGAAACACAAAATAAGTAAAGTAATTGAATTCATTTTGAATGTTTTTTGTTCTTTGAACTCATACATGGACAACGGTACGCTTGCTGTGCTCACTGTAGGATCGAACCCCAAATTTTGAAGTTATGTCTTCAAGCGGAGGGACAAAGCTTCTTGAAAGAATGTATTTCAATTTAGTAATATAGTGTACTTGATTTTCTTTCCTTCGGGTTTGTAAGACTAAAACACGACAGCGAATTTTGCTGTGTGCGGATATAATGTTCAAAATTCCAACTTATTACATGTATCAATAGGTAGTTTTATCTTCGAACATATTTCTTTTACCTATAATTGTGTTTTAATTTATCACTTTGTGTTACCACTATCTATATTTTATCTTCGAACTTATTCCATTATTTATTTTTGTGTTTTACTTTCAAAAGTTTTATTTTCAAACTTATTCCATTATCTATATTTGTTTTATTTTCAAACCTATTCCATTACCTATATTTGTGTTTTACATTCAATCTTATTCCATTATCTATATCTGTGTTTTATCTTCGAACTTCCATTATTGATACTTATGTTTTATCTTGGAATTTATTCCATTTTATATATATATTTTATCTTCGAAGGCATTCCATTATCTATATTTGTGTTTTATCTTCGAAGTTATTCCATTATCTATATTTGTGTTTTATCTTCGAAGTTATTCCATTATCTATATCTGTGTTTTATGTTTGAACTTATTCCATTATCTATTTTTGTGTATTATCTTTAAACTTCCCCCATCCCACCAAACATGCTCACCCTTTCAACCATGGGTGCGTTACAATGTGACGGTTAATCCCACTATTTGTTGGTAAAAGAGTAGTCCAAAAGTTGGCGGTGGGTTGGGATCGTTAGCTGCCTTTCTTCTAGTCTTACACTAGTACATTAGGAAAAGCTAGCGTGGATAGCTTTCGTGTAGCTTTGCGCGACATTCAAACACAAAATCAAAATCTTCGAACTTATTCCATTATCTATATCTGTGTTTTATTTTCGAACTTATTCCATTATCGATATCTATGTTTTATTTTCGAACTTACTCCATTATCTATATCTATGTTTTATCTTCGAACTTTTTCCATTATCTATATTTGTTTTATTTTCGAACTTATTCCATTATATATACATATATATGTTTTATCTTCATACTTATTCCATTATTTATATTTGTATTTTATTTTGAAACTTATTCCATTATCTATATCTGTGTTTTATCTTCGAACTTATTCAATTATCTATATTTGTGTTTTATCTTCGAACTTATTCCATTATCTATATCTGTGTTTTATCTTCGAACTTATTCCATTATCTATATTTGTTTTATTTTCGAACTTATTCCATTATATATACATATATGTTTTATCTTCACACTTATTCCATTATTTATATTTGTATTTTATTTTGAAACTTATTCCATTATCTCTATTTGTGTTTTATCTTCGAACTTATTCAATTATCTATATTTGTGTATTATCTTGGAACTTATTCCATTATCTATATTTGTGTTTTATCTTCGAACTTATTCAATTATCTATATTTGTGTTTTATCTTCGAACTTATTCCATTATCTATATCTGTGTTTTCTCATCAAACTTATTCCATTATCTATATTTGTGTTATATTTTCCATCTTATCCCATTATCTATATTTTTGTTTTATCTTCGAACGTATTCCATTATTTATACCTCTGTTTTTTAACTTATTCCATTATCTATATATGTGTTTCAACTTCGAACTTATTCCATTATCTATAGTTGCGTTTTATCTTCGAACTTATTCCATTATCTATATTTGTGTTTTATCTTTGAACTTCCCCCCGTCGCACCAAACATGCTCGCCCTTTTAGCTTTTTTTTTTTTAGCGTTATATGGTACGGTTAAACCCACTATTTGTTGGTAAAAGAGTAGTCCAAAAGTTGGCGGTTGGTGGGGATTACTAGTTGCCTTTCCTCTTGTCTTACACTGCTAAATTATGGACAGCTAGCGTAGATAGCCTTCGTGTGGCTTTGAACGAAATTCAAAAACAAAATCAAAATCTTTGAACTTATTCCATTATCTATATTTGTGTCTTACCTTCAAATTTATTATATTATCCATATTTGTTTTATCTTGAAACTTATTCCATTATTTGCTTCACCTTGGCCCCCACTGACACAGCGGTATGTCTGCGGACTTGAGACTCTAGATTCCAGGTTTCGATACTCGTTTTGGGTTGAACACAAGTAGCCGATTCCGTAGCTTTGTGCTTACTGACAAATAAAGAAAACCCTTACATGATCTACCTTTTATTGCTAAACCAATTACTTTTACTTGTATTTAGCATTTATTTTCAATCTATTATAATGTATTATCTTCGAATCTATTCCTTTTATTAATATTTGTGCTCTGTTTTCTAACCTTTTCTTGGACATTTATATTTGCACTTGCGAGCTAACTATTTATAAACCATAACTTGTTTTCTGATATGAAATGAATACACACTAATGTTTGCTTGTGTGTCTTTTTTTTAAAAAAAAAGATAAACTTTTTAGGCCACAGTGTTTACAAATCTATTAACTCTACAACATTTCTATGTTCAATAAAGTGAGCATAGATTGATTGCAGTACGTCAGTAAAATAACATGTGGCATAATTTTATGTTTTATTTCCTGGGGTACAGTGTACACCAGGCTTCTGGCAACTCGCCAAGTGGACACCACTGTGAAAACATTTATCAAACGTTAGCGAATGACAACTGGCAGAAAGAGGAGAGAAAGCTTTTCCTCCAAGAGGACTTGGTACATGTTCTGAAGAAGTAATCATAACAAAAATTGTTACCAAAGAAACCACTTTTCTGTGCTCATCTACCTGGAGAAGATATATTTACAAAAATACGTTTTTCATGTTTTCTGTCAAACACTACCTCTCATTTCTTGGCTTTCTCATCAGCTGGGTAAAAACTGGAAAATCATTTGTTAAGCAGTTTATTTGTGTATATTTCGCTAAACTGGTTTTGAGAGCAAACAAATTTAGAGAATTGTGTTTATTTTGAGTCACTAAAATTAATGTTACGATTAGTAGAAAAAACAAATCCTTAGATTACAAAAACTGCGAACGAAGACTTAAATTGTTATATACTTGTATAAAAGTAGTCCTAGAATTTCTATTGTATAAATACTTGTATAAAAGTGGTACTAGAATTTTATTGTATAAATACTTGTATAAAAGTAGTCTTAGAATTTCTATTGTATAAATACTTGTATAAAAGTGGTACTAGAATTTTTATTGTATAAATACTTCTATAAAAGTAGTCCTAGAATTTTTATTGTATAAATACTTGTATAAAAGTGGTACTAGAATTTTTATTGTATAAATACTTGTATAAAAGTGGTACTAGAATTTTTATTGTGTTCCTGAATATTTGTGATCAAGAGATTTCCAAAACTTCTAGAAAGAAAGTTACGTTAAATATAAGAGAATTTATGAAGGTCTTGGAGTGAAATTTTCAGATAGTAGTACGTCAGTTCAAGTGAATTATTCGGTTTAGTGTTAATTATCTCGTACATTCAGTTACTTGATCGATTAACTGCGAAATTGAACGAATATCTTTATTTGTACGTTAATCGTGTTACCGTTAGACAGTAAGTTTCAGTTGAAAGTGAAAATATTATTAAGGAACTTAGGGTTACAAGTACAACTGATGGCAAGTGATAATATTGGTAGCCCATAGCAGAAGATAAGTAAGAGATTAAATTCATTTCTTACGATTACATGAACTGGACTTAATATTTCGCCAAAAATTTAAAAGACCCTCCATCCTTAAAGAAAGAACAGCGTAATAACACTGGAGTTAGAAGTGAGATTATTTTAGCGAAAAAAATATAACTCGACTTTACTTCATTATGGCAACCTAACCCTAGTAGTAAGATAGAAGTTATGCTAGAGATAAATAAACAATCAATAAAAAGAAGAGCGAGACAAAATATTTAAAAAGAATTAAAAACAAAAAATAAAACTGATTAAAGATGGAAGAAGTTACTGGAGAAGGATGTTTGAAGAAATACAGAAAATCATTAACAAAGGGAAGGTTCATATTAAATATCTGAAGAATATAAAATAAACGAACATATCATAAAAGGCAAAATTGAAGAAGCAAAGAAGGATATGCATTGGATATAAAAGAAAATCAGGAAAATAAGTTATTAAGTTATTGAACCAAACACATATCTCTTTCTGTATCAACTAATACTTCTAGCCTAAACGCCATGTGAAATAAAATATGGGATAAGATAAGTTATTTGAGCTACACCTATTATCAGTATTGCTGTGACATCTGTTACTGTAGGACAACTTTAGACCACTTCAGCCATGCCACTATCAGATACAGTGAAAGAATCTAGTTGGTCAGTTCAGTATTGGTCAATTGAGAAACTAACTATGAGGAAAGAGTACCATGGGAGGTATACAAGAATCAGTTCAAAAATCATTTCTAAAGTGAACAGGTAGAATAGCTAACAACAAAGTTTCGTTTTGCTGTCCATTTATAAGGACCAGCCTTGATGACACTAATCAACCTTCCAACTGAGAGCCACAACAACTATCTAGCATTCATGACTTCCTTATCCAACAGGTTTGGAATGACACAACAAGAAAGAAGTAACAGAGCAATGTTCTGGAACAGGGCAAAGAGAAAACCATAGATGAACTTGCGGAAGATATGGAAAGACTTGTGAAACTATCTTACTCATAGGTTCCCCGTGCAGTGATGAATTCATTAGCATGAGACCAATTTATATATTTCATAAAAGACGAGGATACGATAATTAGGCAGAAGCAAGGTAGGTATATTTGTAAAAATCTTTATGCAGATGGTGATGAAACTAGAACTCATACGAATCATAGATGAACTAAAGACCCTTATGGTAAACAGTTACTTCATACAGACCACAAGACAAAAACGTACTTAGCACAATGAAATTCATAATGCGTATAAGAGGATTTTTATTACGGAATTATAAAAACGTCTGTAGACAGAAACAACTATGGCTGGTACTTTCACAATCTGAAGCAATCCATCGTTTTCACAACCTTCCAATGGTTGAACATTTAAATATTAACAAAACAAAAGACTGAGTAAGAGAATGCTTCTATTTGGTTGGGTGCCAACGAGAGAAAAGTCCACCAAAGAAACAGCATGAGTAGCTGCAGCAACACTGTGTTGGCTACGTGAAAGAATTGACGTGTCTGATCCTCTTTCCAAAAGTAATTATGGGAATGAATATATAACAGGACTATTTGACTAAACATCCAGAAACATTTTCTGTTCTTAATCAGGAAGTAGAAACTTGGTGTCCTATAAAACTTCACTCAGATCAGGAATGGAACTTTGGATCAGTCGTATTTGCATAAATGTATCAGATTCCTGTGATTAAAAAGACCAACGCAACAGACCTTCATCCATCTTCTGATGAAATTGTAGAAAAATACAAGAGAAAACGGATAAATAAATTAAACATTTATGCGAATGGACAACAACAAACACGGGTTGAAGATCATCTGCTGGTACTGATGAGCTATGTTACAGGAAGGAAAATATCAGCGTTACTCATATTTGTGAAACAATTTAAATTTGGACTTTCTGTATCCCTGTGTAAGAAACAGTCATTCAGCCTTACAAAGAATATGCAGAGATATTAAAGAAAACCATCGGTGCTATACAAGACTTAATCTATTAAAACTTAAATCAGCTACTGACAAAATTAAAAGTCCTTATGATCTTAATGCTACATTCTATTGAAGAAATTTGGTACAGTTATATATTCTCACTGAAAGAAAAGATAAACTTCAAAGTTATGCAAGGGCTGTAATGAAAAGAGCCAAATACATGGTTTATAGAATCTAGAATGACAAGTAATCTAAGCCACCTATAGAAATATGTTGGTGAGAGATGGTGAACTAGAGTGATGAGCCACCTATAGAATTATGTTGGTGAGAGATGGTCAACTAGAGTGATAAGCCACCTATAGAATTATTTTGGTGAGAAAAGGTCAACTACAGTGATAAGCCACCTACAGAATTATGTTGGTCAGAAATGGTCAACTAGAGTGATAAGCCACCTATAGAATTATGTTGGTGAGAAATGGTCAACTAGAGTGATAAGCCACCTATAGAATTATGTTGGTGAGAAATGGTCAACTAGAGTGATAAGCCACCTATAGAATTATGTTGGTGAGAAATGGTCAACTAGAGTGATAAGCCACCTATATAATTATGTTGGTGAGAAATGGTCAACTAGAGTGATAAGCCACCTATAGAATTATGTTGGTGAAAAATGGTCAACTAGAGTGATAAGCCACCTATAGAATTATGTTGGTGAGAAATGGTCAACTAGAGTGATAAGCCACCTATAGAATTATGTTGGTGAGAAATGGTCAACTAGAGTGATAAGCCACCTATAGAATTATGTTGGTGAAAAATGGTCAACTAAAGTGATAAGCCACCTATAGAATTATGCTGGTGAGAAATGGTCAACTAGAGTTTTAAGCCACCTATAGAATTATGTTGGTGAGAAATGGTAAACTAAAGTGATAAGCCACCTATAGAATTATGTTGGTGAGAAATGTTCAACTAGAGTGATAAGCCACCTATAGAATTATGTTGGTGAGAAATGGTCAACTAGAGTGATAAGCCACCTATAGAATTATGTTGGTGAGAAATGGTCAAATAAAGTGATAAGCCAACTATAGAATCATGTTGGTGAAAAATGGTCAACTAGAGTGATAAGCCACCTATAGAATTATGCTGGTGAGAAATGGTCAACTAGAGTGGTAAGCCACCTATAGAATTATGTTGGTGAGAAATGGTCAACTAGAGTGATAAGCCACCTATAGAATTATGTTGGTCAGAGATGGTCAACTAGTGATAAGCCACCTATAGAATTATGTTGGTGAGAAATGGTCAACTAGAAAGATAAGCCACCTATAGAATTATGTTGGTGAGAGATGGTCAACTAGAGTGATAAGCCACCTATAGAATTATGTTGGTGAGAAATGGTCAACTTTATTGGTAAGGGCTTGTGTCTTTAGAGCTACATCGTTTAATAATCTTGTTATATGTAAACCCTTATAAGTAAAGGCCTGTGTCTTAAGAGCTACATCGTTTAATGATCTTGTTATATGTAAAACCCTTATTGGTAAAGGCCTGTGTCTTTAGAGCTACATCGTTTAATGATCTTGTTATATGTAAACCCCTATTGGTAAAGGCCTGTAACTTTAGAGCTACATCGTTTAATAATATTGTTATATGTAAACCCTTATTGGTAAAGGCCTGTGTCTTTAGAGCTACATCGTTTAATGATCTTGTTATATGTAAACCCCTATTGGTAAAGGCCTGTAACTTTAGAGCTACATTGTTTAAAAATATTGTTATATGTAAACCCTTATTGGTAAAGGCCTGTGTCTTTAGATCTACATCGTTTAATGATCTTGTTATATGTAAACCCTTATTGGTAAAGGCCTGTGTCTTTAGATCTACATCGTTTAATGATCTTGTTATATGTAAACCCTTATTGGTAAAGGCCTGTGTCTTTAGAGCTACATCGTTTAATGATCTTGTTATATGTAAACCATCATTGGTAAAGGCCTGTGTCTTTAGATCTACATCGTTTAATGATCTTGTTGTATGTAAACCCTTATTGGTAAAGGCCTGTGTCTTTAGATCTACATCGTTTAATAATCTTGTTATATGTAAACCCTTATTGGAAAAGGCCTGTGTCTTTAGAGCTACATCGTTTAATAATCTTGTTATATGTAAACCATCATTGGTAAAGACCTGTGTCTTTAGATCTACATCGTTTAATGATCTTGTTATATGTAAACCCTTATTGGTAAAGGCCTGTGTCTTTAGATCTACATCGTTTAATAATCTTGTTATATGTAAACCCTTCTTGGTAAAGGCCTGTGTCTTTAGATCTACATCGTTTAATGATCTTGTTTTATGTAAACCCTTATTGGTAAAGGTCTGTGTCTTTAGATCTACATCGTTTAAAGATCTTGTTATAGGTAAACCCTCATTGGTAAAGGCCTGTGTCTTTAGATCTACATCGTTAATGATCTTGTTATATGTAAACCATTATTGGTAAAGGCCTGTGTCTTTAGATCTACATCGTTTAATAATATTGTTATATGTAAACCCTCATTGATAAAGGCCTGTATCTTTAGATCTACATCGTTTAATGATCTTGTTATATGTAAACCCTTATTGGTAAAGGCCTGTGTCTTTAGATCTACATCGTTTAATAATCTTGTTATATGTAAACCCTCATTGGTAAAGGCCTGTGTCTTTAGATCTACATCGTTAATGATCTTGTTATATGTAAACCATTATTGATAAAGGCCTGTGTCTTTAGATCTACATCGTTTAATAATATTGTTATATGTAAACCCTCATTGATAAAGGCCTGTATCTTTAGATCTACATCGTTTAATGATCTTGTTATATGTAAACCCTTATTGGTAAAGGCCTGTGTCTTTAGATCTACATCGTTTAATAATCTTGTTATATGTAAACCCTTCTCGGTAAAGGCCTGTGTCTTTAGATCTACATCGTTTAATGATCTTATGATCTTGATATATGTAAACCCTTATTGGTAAAGGTCTGTGTCTTTAGATCTACATCGTTTAATGATCTTGTTATATGTAAACCCTTATTGGTAAAGGCCTGTGTTTTTAGATCTACATCGTTTAATAATATTGTTATATGTAAACCCTCATTGGTAAAGGCCTGTATCTTTAGATCTACATCGTTTAATGATCTTGTTATATGTAAACCCTTATTGGTAAAAGCCTCTGTGTTTAGATTTACATCGTTTAATAATCTTGTTATATGTAAACCCTTATTGGTAAAGGCCTGTGTCTTTAGATCTACATCGTTTAATGATCTTGTTATATGTAAACCCTTATTGGTAAAGGCCTGTGTCTTTAGATCTACATCGTTTAATGATCTTGTTATATGTAAACCCTTATTGGTAAAAGCCTGTGTTTTAAAATCTACATCGTTTAATAATATTGTTATATGTAAACCCTCATTGGTAAAGGCCTGTGTCTTTAGATCTACATCGTTTAATGATCTTGTTATATGTAAACCCTTATTGGTAAAGGCCTGTGTCTTTAGATTTACATCGTTTAATAATCTTGTTATATGTAAACCCTTATTGGTAAAGGCTTGTGTCTTTAGATCTACATCGTTTAATGATCTTGTTATATGTAAACCCTCATTGGTAAAGGCCTGTGTCTTTGGAGCTACATCGTTTAATAATATTGTTATATGTAAACCCTTATAAGTAAAGGACTGTGTCTTTAGAGCTACATCGTTTAATGATCTTGTTATATATAAACCCTCATTGGTAAAGGCCTGTGTCTTTAGATCTACATCGTTTAATAATATTGTTATATGTAAACCCTCATTGGTAAAGGCCTGTGTCTTTAGATCTACATCGTTTAATGATCTTGTTATATGTAAACCCTTATTGGTAAAGGCCTGTGTCTTTAGATCTACATCGTTTAATAATCTTGTTATATGTAAACCCTTCTTGGTAAAAACCTGTGTCTTTAGATCTACATCGTTTAATGATCTTGTTATATGTAAACCCTTATTGGTAAAGGTCTGTGTCTTTAGATCTACATCGTTTAATGATCTTGTTATATGTAAACCCTTATTGGTAAAGGCCTGTGTTTTTAGATCTACATCGTTTAATAATATTGTTATATGTAAACCCTCATTGGTAAAGGCCTGTGTCTTTAGATCTACATCGTTTAATGATCTTGTTATATGTAAACCCTTATTGGTAAAGGCCTGTGTCTTTAGATTTACATCGTTTAATAATCTTGTTATATGTAAACCCTTATTGGTAAAGGCCTGTGTCTTTAGATCTACATCGTTTAATGATCTTGTTATATGTAAACCCTCATTGGTAAAGGCCTGTGTCTTTAGATCTACATCGTTTAATGATCTTGTTATATGTAAACCCTTATTGGTAAAAAATCTGTGTCTTTAGATCTACATCGTTTAATGATCTTGTTATATGTAAACCCTCATTGGTAAAGGCCTGTGTCTTTAGATCTACATCGTTTAATGATCTTGTTATATGTACACCTTTATTGGTAAAGGCCTGTGTCTTTAGATCTACATCGTTTAATGATCTTGTTATATGTAAACCCTTATTGGTAAAGGTCTGTGTCTTTAGATCTACATCGTTTAATGATCTTGTTATATGTAAACCCTTATTGGTAAAGGCCTGTGTTTTTAGATCTACATCGTTTAATAATATTGTTATATGTAAACCCTCATTGGTAAAGGCCTGTGTCTTTAGATCTCCATCGTTTAATAATATTCTTATATGTAAACCCTCATTGGTAAAGGCCTGTGTCTTTAGAGCTACATCGTTTAATAATCTTGTTATATGTAAACCTTTCTTGGTAAAGGCCTGTGTCTTTAGAGCTACATCGTTTAATGATCTTGTTATATGTAAACCTTTATTGGTAAAGGCCTGTGTCTTTAGATCTACATCGTTTAATAATATTGTTATATGTAAACCCTCATTGGTAAAGGCCTGTATCTTTAGATCTACATCGTTTAATGATCTTGTTATATGTAAACCCTTATTGGTAAAGGCCTGTGTCTTTAGATCTACATCGTTTAATAATCTTGTTATATGTAAACCCTCATTGGTAAAGGACTGTGTCTTTATATCTACATCGTTTACTGATCTTGTTATATGTAAACCCTTATTGGTAAAGGTCTGTGTCTTTAGATCTACATCGTTTAATGATCTTGTTATATGTAAACCCTTATTGGTAAAGGACTGTGTTTTTAGAGCTACATCGTTTAATAATATTGTTATATGTAAACTCTTATTGGTAAAGGCCTGTGTTTTCAGAGCTGCATCGTTTAATGATCTTGTTATATGTAAACCCTTATTAATAGGTAAAGGCCTGTGTCTTTAGAGCTACATCGTTTAATAATATTGTTATATGTAAACCCTCATTGGTAAAGGCCTGTGTCTTTAGAGCTACATCGTTTAATGATCTTGTTATATGTAAACCCTTATTGGTAAAGGCCTGTGTCTTTAGATCTACATCGTTTAATAATCTTGTTATATGTAAACCTTTTTTGGTAAATGCTTGTGTCTTTAGATCTACATCGTTTAATAATCTTGTTATATGTAAACCCTTCTTGGTAAAGGCCTGTGTCTTTAGATCTACATCGTTTAATAATATTGTTATATATAAACCCTGATTGGTAAAGGCCTGTGTCTTTGGAGCTACATCGTTTAATAATATTGTTATATGTAAACCCTTATAAGTAAAGGCTTGTGTCTTTAGAGCTACATCGTTTAATGATCTTGTTATATGTAAACCCTTATTGGTAAAAATCTGTGTCTTTAGATCTACATCGTTTAATAATCTTGTTATATGTAAACCCTCATTGGTAAAGGCCTGTGTCTTTAGATCTACATCGTTTAATGATCTTGTTATATGTAAACCCTTATTGGTAAAGGTCTGTGTCTTTAGATCTACATCGTTTAATGATCTTGTTATATGTAAACCCTTATTGGTAAAGGCCTGTGTTTTTAGAGCTACATCGTTTAATAATATTGTTATATGTAAACTCTTATTGGTAAAGGCCTGTGTTTTTAGAGCTGCATCGTTTAATGATCTTGTTATATGTAAACCCTTATTAATAGGTAAAGGCCTGTGTCTTTAGAGCTACATCGTTTAATGATCTTGTTATATGTAAACTCTTATTGGTAAAGGCCTGTGTTTTCAGAGCTGCATCGTTTAATGATCTTGTTATATGTAAACCCTCATTGGTAAAGGCATGTGTCTTTAGATCTACATCGTTTAATAATCTTGTTATATGTAAACCTTTATTGGTAAATGCTTGTGTCTTTAGATCTACATCGTTTAATAATCTTGTTATATGTAAACCCTTCTTGGTAAAGGCCTGTGTCTTTAGATCTACATCGTTTAATAATATTGTTATATATAAACCCTGATTGGTAAAGGCCTGTGTCTTTGGAGCTACATCGTTTAATAATATTGTTATATGTAAACCCTTATTGGTAAAAATCTGTGTCTTTAGATCTACATCGTTTAATAATCTTATTATATGTAAACCCTCATTGGTAAAGGCCTGTGTCTTTAGATCTACATCGTTTAATGATCTTGTTATATGTAAACCCTTATTGGTAAAGGTCTGTGTCTTTAGATCTACATCGTTTAATGATCTTGTTATATGTAAACCCTTATTGGTAAAGGCCTGTGTTTTAGATCTACATCGTTTAATGATCTTGTTATATGTAAACCCTTATTGGTAAAGGCCTGTGTCTTTAGAGCTACATCGTTTAATAATATTGTTATATGTAAACTCTTATTGGTAAAGGCCTGTGTTTTTAGATCTACATCGTTTAATAACATTATTATATGTAAACCCTCATTGGTAAAGGCCTGTGTCTTTAGATCTACATCGTTTAATAATATTGTTATATGTAAACCCTCATTGGTAAAGGCCTGTGTCTTTAGATCTACATCGTTTAATGATCTTGTTATATGTAAACCCTTATTGGTAAAAATCTGTGTCTTTAGATATACATCGTTTAATAATATTGTTATATGTAAACCCTCATTGGTAAAGGCCTGTATCTTTAGATCTACATCGTTTAATGATCTTGTTATATGTAAACCCTTATTGGTAAAGGCCTGTGTCTTTAGATCTACATCGTTTAATAATCTTGTTATATGTAAACCCTCATTGGTAAAGGACTGTGTCTTTATATCTACATCGTTTACTGATCTTGTTATATGTAAACCCTTATTGGTAAAGGACTGTGTTTTCAGAGCTGCATCGTTTAATGATCTTGTTATATGTAAACCCTTATTAATAGGTAAAGGCCTGTGTCTTTAGAGCTACATCGTTTAATGATCTTGTTATACATAAACCCTTATTGGTAAAGGCTTGTGTCTTTAGAGCTACATCGTTTAATAATATTGTTATATGTAAACCCTTATTGGTAAAAATCTGTGTCTTTAGATCTACATCGTTTAATGATCTTGTTATATGTAAACCCTCATTGGTAAAGGCCTGTGTCTTTAGATCTACATCGTTTAATGATCTTGTTATATGTAAACCCTTATTGGTAAAGGTCTGTGTCTTTAGATCTACATCGTTTAATGATCTTGTTATATGTAAACCCTTATTGGTAAAGGCCTGTGTTTTTAGAGCTACATCGTTTAATAATATTGTTATATGTAAACTCTTATTGGTAAAGGCCTGTGTTTTTAGAGCTACATCGTTTAATGATCTTGTTATATGTAAACCCTTATTAATAGGTAAAGGCCTGTGTCTTTAGAGCTACATCGTTTAATGATCTTGTTATATGTAAACTCTTATTGGTAAAGGCCTGTGTTTTCAGAGCTGCATCGTTTAATGATCTTGTTATATGTAAACCCTTATTAATAGGTAAAGGCCTGTGTCTTTAGAGCTACATCGTTTAATGATCTTGTTATATGTAAACCCTTATTGGTAAAGGCCTGTGTCTTTAGAGCTACATCGTTTAATAATATTGTTATATGTAAACCCTCATTGGTAAAGGCCTGTGTCTTTAGATCTACATCGTTTAATAATCTTGTTATATGTAAACCTTTATTGGTAAAGGCCTTGTGTCTTTAGATCTACATCGTTTAATAATCTTGTTATATGTAAACCCTTCTTGGTAAAGGCCTGTGTCTTTAGATCTACATCGTTTAATAATATTGTTATATATAAACCCTGATTGGTAAAGGCCTGTGTCTTTGGAGCTACATCGTTTAATAATATTGTTATATGTAAACCCTTATAAGTAAAGGCTTGTGTCTTTAGAGCTACATCGTTTAATGATCTTGTTATATGTAAACCCTTATTGGTAAAGGCCTGTGTCTTTAGATCTACATCGTTTAATAATCTTGTTATATGTAAACCTTTATTGGTAAATGCTTGTGTCTTTAGATCTACATCGTTTAATAATCTTGTTATATGTAAACCCTTCTTGGTAAAGGCCTGTGTCTTTAGATCTACATCGTTTAATAATATTGTTATATATAAACCCTGATTGGTAAAGGCCTGTGTCTTTGGAGCTACATCGTTTAATAATATTGTTATATGTAAACCCTTATTGGTAAGGGCTTGTGTCTTTAGAGCTACATCGTTTAATGATCTTGTTATATGTAAACCCTTATTGGTAAAAGGCCTGTGTCTTTAGATCTACATCGTTTAATAATCTTGTTATATGTAAACCCTCATTGGTAAAGGCCTGTGTCTTTAGATCTACATCGTTTAATGATCTTGTTATATGTAAACCCTTATTGGTAAAGGCCTGTGTCTTTAGATCTACATCGTTTAATAATATTGTTATATGTAAACCCTCATTGGTAAAGGCCTGTGTCTTTAGATCTACATCGTTTAATGATCTTGTTATATGTAAACCCTTATTGGTAAAGGCCTGTGTCTTTAGAGCTACATCGTTTAATAATATTGTTATATGTAAACTCTTATTGGTAAAGGCCTGTGTTTTTAGATCTACATCGTTTAATAACATTATTATATGTAAACCCTCATTGGTAAAGGCCTGTGTCTTTAGATCTACATCGTTTAATAATATTGTTATATGTAAACCCTCATTGGTAAAGGCCTGTGTCTATAGATCTACATCGTTTAATGATCTTGTTATATGTAAACCCTGATTGTTAAAGGCCTGTGTCTTTGGAGCTACATCGTTTAATAATATTGTTATATGTAAACCCTTATTGGTAAAGGACTGTGTCTTTAGAGCTACATCGTTTAATGATCTTGTTATATGTAAACCCTCATTGGTAAAGGCCTGTGTCTTTAGATCTACATCGTTTAATGATCTTGTTATATGTAAACCCTTATTGGTAAAAAAATCTGTGTCTTTAGATCTACATCGTTTAAAGATCTTGTTATATGTAAACCCTCATTGGTAAAGGCCTGTGTCTTTAGATCTACATCGTTAATGATCTTGTTATATGTAAACCATTATTGATAAAGGCCTGTGTCTTTAGATCTACATCGTTTAATAATATTGTTATATGTAAACCCTCATTGATAAAGGCCTGTATCTTTAGATCTACATCGTTTAATGATCTTGTTATATGTAAACCCTTATTGGTAAAGGCCTGTGTCTTTAGATCTACATCGTTTAATAATCTTGTTATATGTAAACCCTTCTTGGTAAAGGCCTGTGTCTTTAGATCTACATCGTTTAATGATCTTATGATCTTGTTATATGTAAACCCTTATTGGTAAAGGCCTGTGTCTTTAGAGCTACATCGTTTAATAATCTTGTTATATGTAAACCCTTATTGGTAAAGGCCTGTGTCTTTAGAGCTACATCGTTTAATGATCTTGTTATATGTAAAACCCTTATTGGTAAAGGCCTGTGTCTTTAGATCTACATCGTTTAATGATCTTGTTATATGTAAACCCTATTGGTAAAGGCCTGTGTCTTTAGAGCTACATCGTTTAATAATATTGTTATATGTAAACCCTTATTGGTAAAGGCCTGTGTCTTTAGATCTACATCGTTTAATGATCTTGTTATATGTAAACCCCTATTGGTAAAGGCCTGTGTCTTTAGAGCTACATCGTTTAAAATATTGTTATATGTAAACCCTTATTGGTAAAGGCCTGTGTCTTTAGATCTACATCGTTTAATGATCTTGTTATATGTAAACCCTTATTGGTAAAGGCCTGTGTCTTTAGATCTACATCGTTTAATGATCTTGTTATATGTAAACCCTTATTGGTAAAGGCCTGTGTCTTTAGATCTACATCGTTTAATGATCTTGTTATATGTAAACCCTCATTGGTAAAGGCCTGTGTCTTTAGATCTACATCGTTTAATGATCTTGTTATATGTAAACCCTTATTGGTAAAGGCCTGTGTCTTTAGATCTACATCGTTTAATAATCTTGTTATATGTAAACCCTTATTGGAAAAGGCCTGTGTCTTTAGAGCTACATCGTTTAATAATCTTGTTATATGTAAACCCTCATTGGTAAAGGCCTGTGTCTTTAGATCTACATCGTTTAATGATCTTGTTATATGTAAACCCTTATTGGTAAAGGCCTGTGTCTTTAGATCTACATCGTTTAATAATCTTGTTATATGTAAACCCTTCTTGGTAAAGGCCTGTGTCTTTAGATCTACATCGTTTAATGATCTTGTTATATGTAAACCCTTATTGGTAAAGGTCTGTGTCTTTAGATCTACATCGTTTAATGATCTTGTTATATGTAAACCCTTATTGGTAAAGGCCTGTGTTTTTAGATCTACATCGTTTAATAATCTTGTTATATGTAAACCCTCATTGGTAAAGGCCTGTGTCTTTAGATCTACATCGTTTAATAATATTGTTATATGTAAACCCTCATTGGTAAAGGCCTGTGTCTTTAGATCTACATCGTTTAATGATCTTGTTATATGTAAACCCTGATTGGTAAAGGCCTGTGTCTTTAGAGCTACATCGTTTAATAATATTGTTATATGTAAACCCTTATTGGTAAAGGCCTGTGTCTTTAGAGCTACATCGTTTAATGATCTTGTTATATGTAAACCCTCATTGGTAAAGGCCTGTGTCTTTAGATCTACATCGTTTAATGATCTTGTTATATGTAAACCCTTATTGGTAAAAATCTGTGTCTTTAGATCTACATCGTTTAAAGATCTTGTTATATGTAAACCCTCATTGGTAAAGGCCTGTGTCTTTAGATCTACATCGTTTAATGATCTTGTTATATGTAAACCATTATTGGTAAAGGCCTGTGTCTTTAGATCTACATCGTTTAATAATCTTGTTATATGTAAACCCTCATTGGTAAAGGCCTGTGTCTTTAGATCTACATCGTTTAATGATCTTGTTATATGTAAACCCTTCTTGGTAAAGGCCTGTGTCTTTAGATCTACATCGTTTAATAATCTTGTTATATGTAAACCCTGATTGGTAAAGGCCTGTGTCTTTAGAGCTACATCGTTTAATAATATTGTTATATGTAAACCCTTATAAGTAAGGGCCTGTGTCTTTAGAGCTACATCGTTTAATGATCTTGTTATATGTAAACCCTATTGGTAAAAATCTGTGTCTTTAGATCTACATCGTTTAATAATCTTGTTATATGTAAACCCTCATTGGTAAAGGCCTGTGTCTTTAGATCTACATCGTTTAATGATCTTGTTATATGTAAACCCTTATTGGTAAAGGCCTGTGTCTTTAGATCTACATCGTTTAATGATCTTGTTATATGTAAACCCTTATTGGTAAAGGCCTGTGTCTTTAGATCTACATCGTTTAATAATATTGTTATATGTAAACCCTCATTGGTAAAGGCCTGTGTCTTTAGATCTACATCGTTTAATGATCTTGTTATATGTAAACCCTTATTGGTAAAGGCCTGTGTCTTTAGAGCTACATCGTTTAATAATATTGTTATATGTAAACCTCTTATTGGTAAAGGCCTGTGTCTTTAGATCTACATCGTTTAATGATCTTGTTATATGTAAACCCTCATTGGTAAAGGCCTGTGTCTTTAGATCTACATCGTTTAATAATCTTGTTATATGTAAACCCTCATTGGTAAAGGCCTGTGTCTTTAGATCTACATCGTTTAATGATCTTGTTATATGTAAACCCTGATTGGTAAAGGCCTGTGTCTTTAGAGCTACATCGTTTAATAATATTGTTATATGTAAACCCTTATTGGTAAAGGCCTGTGTCTTTAGAGCTACATCGTTTAATGATCTTGTTATATGTAAACCCTCATTGGTAAAGGCCTGTGTCTTTAGATCTACATCGTTTAATGATCTTGTTATATGTAAACCCTTATTGGTAAAAAATCTGTGTCTTTAGATCTACATCGTTTAAAGATCTTGTTATATGTAAACCCTCATTGGTAAAGGCCTGTGTCTTTAGATCTACATCGTTTAATAATATTGTTATATGTAAACCCTCATTGGTAAAGGCCTGTGTCTTTAGATCTACATCGTTTAATGATCTTGTTATATGTAAACCCTTATTGGTAAAGGCCTGTGTCTTTAGATCTACATCGTTTAATAATCTTGTTATATGTAAACCTTCTTGGTAAAGGCCTGTGTCTTTAGATCTACATCGTTTAATGATCTTGATCTTGTTATATATGTAAACCCTTATTGGTAAAGGTCCTGTGTCTTTAGAGCTACATCGTTTAATGATCTTGTTATATAAACCCTTATTGGTAAAGGCCTGTGTCTTTAGAGCTACATCGTTTAATGATCTTGTTATATGTAAAACCCTTATTGGTAAAGGCCTGTGTCTTTAGAGCTACATCGTTTAATGATCTTGTTATATGTAAACCCTTATTGGTAAAGGCCTGTGTCTTTAGAGCTACATCGTTTAATAATCTTGTTATATGTAAACCCTTATTGGTAAAGGCCTGTGTCTTTAGATCTACATCGTTTAATGATCTTGTTATATGTAAACCCTTATTGGTAAAGGCCTGTGTCTTTAGAGCTACATCGTTTAATAATCTTGTTATATGTAAACCCTTATTGTAAAGGCCTGTGTCTTTAGATCTACATCGTTTAATGATCTTGTTATATGTAAACCCTTATTGGTAAAGGCCTGTGTCTTTAGATCTACATCGTTTAATGATCTTGTTATATGTAAACCCTATTGGTAAAGGCCTGTGTCTTTAGATCTACATCGTTTAATAATCTTGTTATATGTAAACCCTTCTTGGTAAAGGCCTGTGTCTTTAGATCTACATCGTTTAATGATCTTGTTATATGTAAACCCTTATTGGTAAAGGCCTGTGTCTTTAGATCTACATCGTTTAATGATCTTGTTATATGTAAACCCTTATTGGTAAAGGCCTGTGTTTTTAGATCTACATCGTTTAATAATATTATTATATGTAAACCCTCATTGGTAAAGGCCTGTGTCTTTAGATCTACATCGTTTAATAATCTTGTTATATGTAAACCCTCATTGGTAAAGGCCTGTGTCTTTAGATCTACATCGTTTAATGATCTTGTTATATGTAAACCCTTATTGGTAAAGGCCTGTGTCTTTAGAGCTACATCGTTTAATAATCTTGTTATATGTAAACCCTTATTGGTAAAGGCCTGTGTCTTTAGAGCTACATCGTTTAATGATCTTGTTATATGTAAACCCTCATTGGTAAAGGCCTGTGTCTTTAGATCTACATCGTTTAATGATCTTGTTATATGTAAACCCTTATTGGTAAAAATCTGTGTCTTTAGATCTACATCGTTTAATGATCTTGTTATATGTAAACCCTCATTGGTAAAGGCCTGTGTCTTTAGATCTACATCGTTTAATGATCTTGTTATATGTAAACCCTTATTGGTAAAGGCCTGTGTCTTTAGATCTACATCGTTTAATAATATTGTTATATGTAAACCCTCATTGGTAAAGGCCTGTGTCTTTAGATCTACATCGTTTAATGATCTTGTTATATGTAAACCCTTATGGTAAAGGCCTGTGTCTTTAGATCTACATCGTTTAATGATCTTGTTATATGTAAACCCTCATTGGTAAAGGCCTGTGTCTTTGATCTACATCGTTTAATAATATTGTTATATGTAAACCCTTATTGGTAAAGGCCTGTGTCTTTAGAGCTACATCGTTTAATGATCTTGTTATATGTAAACCCTTATTGGTAAAGGCCTGTGTCTTTAGATCTACATCGTTTAATAATCTTGTTATATGTAAACCCTTATTGGTAAAGGCCTGTGTCTTTAGATCTACATCGTTTAATAATCTTGTTATATGTAAACCCTTCTTGGTAAAGGCCTGTGTCTTTAGATCTACATCGTTTAATAATCTTGTTATATGTAAACCCTTATTGGTAAAGGCCTGTGTCTTTAGATCTACATCGTTTAATAATATTGTTATATGTAAACCCTTGGTAAGTGGGCTGTGTCTTTAGATCTACATCGTTTAATGATCTTGTTATATGTAAACCCTTATTGGTAAAAAATCTGTGTCTTTAGATCTACATCGTTTAATAATCTTGTTATATGTAAACCCTCATTGGTAAAGGCCTGTGTCTTTAGATCTACATCGTTTAATGATCTTGTTATATGTAAACCCTTATTGGTAAAGGCCTGTGTCTTTAGATCTACATCGTTTAATGATCTTGTTATATGTAAACCCTTATTGGTAAAGGCCTGTGTCTTTAGATCTACATCGTTTAATAATCTTGTTATATGTAAACCCTCATTGGTAAAGGCCTGTGTTTTAGATCTACATCGTTTAATGATCTTGTTATATGTAAACCCTTATTGGTAAAGGCCTGTGTCTTTAGATCTACATCAATTTAATATTGTTATATGTAAACCTCTATTGGTAAAGGCCTGTGATCTACATCGTTTAATATCTTGTTATATAAACCCTCATTGGTAAAGGCCTGTGTCTTTAGATCTACATCGTTTAATAATATTGTTATATGTAAACCCTCATTGTGTCTTTAGATCTACATCGTTTAATGATCTTGTTATATGTAAACCCTTATTGGTAAAGGCCTGTGTCTTTAGAGCTACATCGTTTAATAATATTGTTATATGTAAACCCTTATTGGTAAAGGACTGTGTCTTTAGAGCTACATCGTTTAATGATCTTGTTATATGTAAACCCTCATTGGTAAAGGCCTGTGTCTTTAGATCTACATCGTTTAATGATCTTGTTATATGTAAACCCTTATTGGTAAAAATCTGTGTCTTTAGATCTACATCGTTTAAAGATCTTGTTATATGTAAACCCTCATTGGTAAAGGCCTGTGTCTTTAGATCTACATCGTTTAATGATCTTGTTATATGTAAACCCTTATTGGTAAAGGCCTGTGTCTTTAGATCTACATCGTTTAATAATATTGTTATATGTAAACCCTCATTGGTAAAGGCCTGTGTCTTTAGATCTACATCGTTTAATGATCTTGTTATATGTAAACCCTTATTGGTAAAGGCCTGTGTCTTTAGATCTACATCGTTTAATAATCTTGTTATATGTAAACCCTTCTTGGTAAAGGCCTGTGTCTTTAGATCTACATCGTTTAATGATCTTATGATCTTGTTATATGTAAACCCTATTGGTAAAGGCCTGTGTCTTTAGATCTACATCGTTTAATGATCTTGTTATATGTAAACCCTTATTGGTAAAGGCCTGTGTCTTTAGATCTACATCGTTTAATGATCTTGTTATATGTAAACCCTTATTGGTAAAGGCCTGTGTCTTTAGATCTACATCGTTTAATGATCTTGTTATATGTAAACCCTTATTGGTAAAGGCCTGTGTCTTTAGATCTACATCGTTTAATAATCTTGTTATATGTAAACCCTTATTGGTAAAGGCCTGTGTCTTTAGATCTACATCGTTTAATGATCTTGTTATATGTAAACCCTTATTGGTAAAGGCCTGTGTCTTTAGATCTACATCGTTTAATGATCTTGTTATATGTAAACCCTTATTGGTAAAGGCCTGTGTCTTTAGATCTACATCGTTTAATAATCTTGTTATATGTAAACCCTTATTGGTAAAGGCCTGTGTCTTTAGATCTACATCGTTTAATGATCTTGTTATATGTAAACCCTTATTGGTAAAGGCCTGTGTCTTTAGATCTACATCGTTTAATGATCTTGTTATATGTAAACCCTCATTGGTAAAGGCCTGTGTCTTTAGATCTACATCGTTTAATGATCTTGTTATATGTAAACCCTTATTGGTAAAGGCCTGTGTCTTTAGATCTACATCGTTTAATAATCTTGTTATATAAACCCTTATTGGTAAAGGCCTGTGTCTTTAGAGCTACATCGTTTAATAATATTGTTATATGTAAACCCTTATTGGTAAAGGCCTGTGTCTTTAGATCTACATCGTTTAATGATCTTGTTATATGTAAACCCTTATTGGTAAAAATCTGTGTCTTTAGATCTACATCGTTTAATAATCTTGTTATATGTAAACCCTCATTGGTAAAGGCCTGTGTCTTTAGATCTACATCGTTTAATGATCTTGTTATATGTAAACCCTTATTGGTAAAGGCCTGTGTCTTTAGATCTACATCGTTTAATGATCTTGTTATATGTAAACCCTTATTGGTAAAGGCCTGTGTCTTTTAGATCTACATCGTTTAATAATATTGTTATATGTAAACCCTTATTGGTAAAGGCCTGTGTCTTTAGATCTACATCGTTTAATGATCTTGTTATATGTAAACCCTTATTGGTAAAGGCCTGTGTCTTTAGATCTACATCGTTTAATAATCTTGTTATATGTAAACCCTTATTGGTAAAGGCCTGTGTCTTTAGATCTACATCGTTTAATAATCTTGTTATATGTAAACCCTCATTGGTAAAGGCCTGTGTCTTTAGATCTACATCGTTTAATGATCTTGTTATATGTAAACCCTCATTGGTAAAGGCCTGTGTCTTTAGATCTACATCGTTTAATGATCTTGTTATATGTAAACCCTTATTGGTAAAGGCCTGTGTCTTTAGATCTACATCGTTTAATAATCTTGTTATATGTAAACCCTTATTGGTAAAGGCCTGTGTCTTTAGATCTACATCGTTTAATGATCTTGTTATATGTAAACCCTTATTGGTAAAGGCCTGTGTCTTTAGATCTACATCGTTTAATGATCTTGTTATATGTAAACCCTTATTGGTAAAAGGCCTGTGTCTTTAGATCTACATCGTTTAATGATCTTGTTATATGTAAACCCTCATTGGTAAAGGCCTGTGTCTTTAGATCTACATCGTTTAATAATCTTGTTATATGTAAACCCTCATTGGTAAAGGCCTGTGTCTTTAGATCTACATCGTTTAATGATCTTGTTATATGTAAACCCTTATTGGTAAAGGCCTGTGTCTTTAGATCTACATCGTTTAATAATCTTGTTATATGTAAACCCTTATTGGTAAAGGCCTGTGTCTTTAGATCTACATCGTTTAATGATCTTGATCTTGTTATATGTAAACCCTTATTGGTAAAGGCCTGTGTCTTTAGATCTACATCGTTTAATGATCTTGTTATATGTAAACCCTTATTGGTAAAGGCCTGTGTCTTTAGATCTACATCGTTTAATGATCTTGTTATATGTAAACCCTTATTGGTAAAGGCCTGTGTCTTTAGATCTACATCGTTTAATGATCTTGTTATATGTAAACCCCTATTGGTAAAGGCCTGTGTCTTTAGATCTACATCGTTTAATGATCTTGTTATATGTAAACCCTTATTGGTAAAGGCCTGTGTCTTTAGATACATCGTTTAATAATCTTGTTATATGTAAACCCTTATTGGTAAAGGCCTGTGTCTTTAGAGCTACATCGTTTAATGATCTTGTTATATGTAAACCCTCATTGGTAAAGGCCTGTGTCTTTAGATCTACATCGTTTAATGATCTTGTTATATGTAAACCCTTATTGGTAAAGGCCTGTGTCTTTAGATCTACATCGTTTAATGATCTTGTTATATGTAAACCCTTATTGGTAAAGGCCTGTGTCTTTAGATCTACATCGTTTAATAATCTTGTTATATGTAAACCCTTGTTATATGTAAACCCTTATTGGTAAAGGCCTGTGTCTTTAGATCTACATCGTTTAATGATCTTGTTATATGTAAACCCTATTGGTAAAGGCCTGTGTCTTTAGATCTACATCGTTTAATGATCTTGTTATATGTAAACCCTCATTGGTAAAGGCCTGTGTCTTTAGATCTACATCGTTTAATGATCTTGTTATATGTAAACCCTTATTGGTAAAGGCCTGTGTCTTTAGATCTACATCGTTTAATGATCTTGTTATATGTAAACCCTTATTGGTAAAGGCCTGTGTCTTTAGATCTACATCGTTTAATAATATTGTTATATGTAAACCCTTATTGGTAAAGGCCTGTGTCTTTAGATCTACATCGTTTAATGATCTTGTTATATGTAAACCCTCATTGGTAAAGGCCTGTGTCTTTAGATCTACATCGTTTAATGATCTTGTTATATGTAAACCCTTATTGGTAAAGGCCTGTGTCTTTAGATCTACATCGTTTAATGATCTTGTTATATGTAAACCCTCATTGGTAAAGGCCTGTGTCTTTAGATCTACATCGTTTAATGATCTTGTTATATGTAAACCCTTATTGGTAAAGGCCTGTGTCTTTAGATCTACATCGTTTAATAATCTTGTTATATGTAAACCCTCATTGGTAAAGGCCTGTGTCTTTAGATCTACATCGTTTAATGATCTTGTTATATGTAAACCCTTATTGGTAAAGGCCTGTGTCTTTAGATCTACATCGTTTAATGATCTTGTTATATGTAAACCCTTATTGGTAAAGGCCTGTGTCTTTAGATCTACATCGTTTAATATCTTGTTATATGTAAACCCTTATTGGTAAAGGCCTGTGTCTTTAGATCTACATCGTTTAATGATCTTGTTATATGTAAACCCTATTGGTAAAGGCCTGTGTCTTTAGATCTACATCGTTTAATAATCTTGTTATATGTAAACCCTTATTGGTAAAGGCCTGTGTCTTTAGATCTACATCGTTTAATGATCTTGTTATATGTAAACCCTTATTGGTAAAGGCCTGTGTCTTTAGATCTACATCGTTTAATAATGTATATATAAAACCATTATTGTAAAGGCCTGTGTCTTTAGATCTACATCGTTTAATAATCTTGTTATATGTAAACCCTCATTGGTAAAGGCCTGTGTCTTTAGATCTACATCGTTTAATGATCTTGTTATATGTAAACCCTTATTGGTAAAAGGCTGTGTCTTTAGATCTACATCGTTTAATAATCTTATATGTAAACCCTCATTGGTAAAAGGCCTGTGTCTTTAGATCTACATCGTTTAATGATCTTGTTATATGTAAACCCTTATTGGTAAAGGCCTGTGTCTTTAGATCTACATCGTTTAATGATCTTGTTATATGTAAACCCTTATTGGTAAAGGCCTGTGTCTTTAGATCTACATCGTTTAATGATATTGTTATATGTAAACCCTCATTGGTAAAGGCCTGTGTTTTTAGATCTACATCGTTTAATGATCTTGTTATATGTAAACCCTTATTGGTAAAGGCCTGTGTCTTTAGAGAGCTACATCGTTTAATAATCTTGTTATATATAAACCTTATTGGTAAAGGCCTGTGTCTTTAGATCTACATCGTTTAATGATCTTGTTATATGTAAACCCTCATTGGTAAAGGCCTGTGTCTTTAGATCTACATCGTTTAATAATCTTGTTATATGTAAACCCTTATTGGTAAAGGCCTGTGTCTTTAGATCTACATCGTTTAATAATCTTGTTATATGTAAACCCTTATTGGTAAAGGCCTGTGTCTTTAGATCTACATCGTTTAATGATCTTGTTATATATAAACCCCTTATTGGGTAAAGGCCTGTGTCTTTAGAGCTACATCGTTTAATGATCTTGTTATATGTAAACCCTTATTGGTAAAGGCCTGTGTCTTTAGATCTACATCGTTTAATGATCTTGTTATATGTAAACCCTATTGGTAAAAAATTTTGTGTTTTAGATCTACATCGTTTAATGATCTTGTTATATGTAAACCTCATTGGTAAAGGCCTGTGTCTTTAGATCTACATCGTTTAATGATTTGTTATATGT